>NC_053022.1:222289283-222391053 GCF_003073215.2 Triticum urartu
ATACTTCCCCACCTCCTCCTAGTTAGGGTTAGCATTGTGATAGCTCATTTGAGAGATAGAGCTTCGCTCATCCGTATCGGATCTACTCCACGAGAGAGACCGCGAACCCTCTATGGAGAAGATCCACCTTGGATTCAAGACCCCTCACGGGAAGATCCCCTTGTGGATTCAAGACCTCCTCACAGAGAAGAACCAGTTACCTCTTGTATCATCCATTGTTGACTTTGGATCTTGTATCTCTCTTTGTGTTTCGAGGATCTAGCACATGTGTGATCATACTTGTTAGTTTGAGTGTTCTCTTGTGTTCCCCTTGTGCTTTTCCCCTCGTTTCCCTCCTCGTGTTCTTCGTGTTCATCGCGGGATTCGCTCCTTTCGTGAAAGATCGGGCCACTAGCGTTCTACCCTACATCACCTACTGTCACTGGGAAAGGACACCGCAAGATTGAACACAAAGCTAAGCATTTCTCCCATTGCAAGAAAGATCAATCTAGTAGGCCAAACCAAACTGATAATTCAAAGAGACTTGCAAAGATAACCAATCATACATAAAAGAATTCAGAGAAGATTAAAATATTGTTCATAGATTGACTTGATCATAAACCCACAATTCATCGTCTCAACAAACACACCACAAAAAGAAGATTACATCGAATAGTTCTCCACAAGAGAGGGGAGAACATTGTATTGAGATCCAAAAAGAGAGAAGAAGCCATCTAGGTACTAACTATGGACCCATAGGTCTGAGGTAAACTACTCACACTTCATCGGAGGGGCTATGGTGTTGATGTAGAAGCCCTCCGTGATCGATGCCCCCTCCGGCGGAGCTCCGGAACAGGCCCCAAGATGGGATCTCGTGGATACAGGAAGTTACGGCGGTGGAATTAGGGTTTTGGCTCCGTATCTGATCGTTCGGGGGTACATAGGTATATATAGGAGTAAGGAGTACGTCAGTGGAGCAATAGGGGGCCCACGAGGGTGGAGGGCGCGCCTGGGGGGCTAGGCGCGCCCCCTACCTCGTGGCCTCCTCTTTTCTTTCTTGACGTAGGGTCCAAGTCTCCCGGGTCTTGTTCGTTGAGAAAATCACGTTTCCGAAGGTTTCATTCCGTTTGGACTCCATTTGATATTCCTTTTCTTCGAAACCCTAAAATAGACAAAAAAAACTGCAATTCTGGGCTGGGCCTCCAGTTAATAGGTTAGTCCCAAAAATAATATAAAAGTGGATAATAAATCCCAATAATGTCCAAACAAGTACATAATATAGCATGGAGCAATAAAAAATTATAGATACGTTGGAGACTGAAAGTGCGTTATATCGACTAGAGGAGGGTGAATAGGCGATTTTTGTGAAATTCTTCACTAAGGAATTTGCCGGTGAGGAAATTCCTTAGCGAAGAACTACTAGCAGCGGAATAAGTACTCAAAAGTAAACATAACAGAACACAAGCATAGTCATCATGATGAAATGAAGATAGGCACAGAGTACAGGAAGCGTAAGCATAGGATAACACAGGATGAAGACAAACAGACTAAAGAAATTGGACTGAGGAAATTGAGAAAGTCTCTAGTCAAAGTCTTCAAACACAGATATGAACAAGCACACAACACAGTTATGATGAAATGAAAGAGTTGAGGAAATAGAACCAGTAAGCTTGGTGAAGACAACGATTTGGTAGACCAGTTCCAACTGTTGTCTCAGTTGTACGTCTGGTTGGAGTGGATGAGTATTTAAACTCGAGGACACACAGTCCCGGACACCCAGTCCTGAGCACGCAGCTCAGGACACCAAGTCCTCACCGTATTCTCCTTGAGCTAAGGTCACACAGACCTCGCCCAATCACTCGTGGTAAGTCTTCAGGCGACTTCCAAATCTTCACAAACTTGGTCACTCGGCTATCCACAATTCCTCTTGGATGCTCTAGACCATGACGCCTAACCGTCTGGAAGAAGCACCATCTTCAAAGGTAACAAGCGTCGGATCCATGCATGATTAATCTCCCCAGTGATGCTCAATCACTTGGGGTTTGTAGGTGTTTGGGTTTGGGTTTTTCCTCACTTGATGATTTTCTCTCAAAGTCCTCGGGGGATGGGTTGCTCTCAAATGGCAAGTGTCAGTTTCTCTCGGAGCAGCCAACCAGCTAGTGCTTGTAGGGGGCGGATATTTATAGCCTAGGGAGCAGCCTGACATGATAAGACATAAATGCCCTTCAATAATATGACCATTAGGTGGATAGATATTTTGGGACAGCTGGCTCATAGCACAACATTGGCCGGAATTTTGAGTAGCAAAATCCTTAGGGCTATCATGTTCCTCATTGTGTAGGAAATCCGCACTGGAGAATTCCTAACTCCTTAGTCAGAACAAATTCCTCAGAGACCAGAAGAACTTTGTCTCTGTCACTGAAGAATATGACTAGACTGTATGAGATTTCCAATGGCTTCACTCGAAAGGATTGGTATGTGTAGGATTTTGAGTTGAGCATCACATGGAAATTTTTCCTTAGTATTTCCTCGACCCCCTTTAACAGTACGGTGTTTCCTATGACTCAAGAAAGAGAAAATGAAACTATGAAAACAAAAGTCTTCACGCTTCATGTTCCTCGAACGAATACCAAGTCTTCAAGGTCACACCAATTTCTTCACTTTCAAAGTCTTCAGAAAGTATTCAGAAAGCCAAAGTCTTCAGTCAAAGAACTTCATTTTCAGGGGTCGACTTTCTCTGTAAATATCAAACTCCTCATAGACTTATAGACCTATGTACACTCACAAATGCATTAGTCCCTTAACCTATAAGTCTTCAATACACCAAAATCACTAAGGGGCACTAGATGCACTTACAGAGACGTATCACGGCTCCACCGGGCTGGGCCGCGCCCGAGGCCGACCTCACCTTCAGCTTGGGAGACCACCCCGTCACCACCACCGGCTCGGGCATGCTTCCGATGCTTTGCATGCCCACCATCTGCAACTTGGCCGTCAGCAAGACCCTCATCGACGGCGGCTGATACGTCCATTTTGGATCATGCTTTTATATCGATATTTATTGCATTATGGGCTATTATTACACATTATGTCACAATACTTATGCCTATTCTCTTTTATTTTACAAGGTTTACATAAAGAGGGAGAATGCCAGTAGCTGGGATTCTCGGCTGGAAAAGGAGAAAATATTAGAGACCTATTCTGCATAGCTCCAAAAGTCTTGAAACTTCACGGAAGTTATTTTCAGAATATATAAAAAATACTGAGTGTAAGAAGTACCAGAGGGGGCCATTCACCAGCCACGAGGGTGGGGGCACGCCCCCTGCCTCGTGGGCCCCCTGGTGGCCCTCCGATACCCATCTTCTGCTATATGGAGTCTTTCATTGAGGAAAAAATCATAAGCAAGCTTTCGAGACGAGACTCCGCCACCACGAGGTGGAACCTTGGCAGAACCAATCTAGGGTTCTGGTGGAGCTGTTCTGCCGGGGAAACTTCCCTCCGGGAGGGGGAAATCATCACCATCGTCATCACCAACGCTCCTCTCATCAGGAGGGGGCCAATCTCCATCAACATCTTCACCAGCACCATCTCCTCTCGAACCCTAGTTCATCTCCTGTATCCAATTCTTGTCTCTATGTTTGGGATTGGTACCTGAAGGTTGCTAGTAGTGTTGATTACTCCTTGTAGTTGATGCTAGTTGGTTTACTTGGTGGAAGATCATATGTTCAGATCCTATATGCACATTAATACCCCTCTGATTATGAACATGAATAAGCTTTGTGAGTAGTTACATTTGTTCCTGAGGACATGGGAGAAGTCTTGCTATTAGTAGTCATGTGAATTTGGCATTCATTCGATATTTTCATGAGATGTATGTTGTCTCTCCTCTAGTGGTGTTATGTGAATGTCGACTACATGATATTTCACCATTATTTGGGCCTAGAGGAAGGCATTGGGAAGTTATAAGTAGGTGATGGGTTGCTAGAGTGACAGAAGCTTAAACCCGAGTTTATGCGTTGCTTCGTAAGGGGCTGATTTGGATCCATATGTTTCATGTTATGGTTAGGTTTACCTTAATACTTTTGTTGTAGTCGCAGATGCTTGCAATAGAGGTTAATCATAAGTGGGATGCTTGTCCAAGTAAGGATAGTACCCGAGCACCGGTCCACCCACATACCAAATTATCAAAGTACAGAACGCGAATCATATGAACGTGATGAAAACTAGCTTGACGATAATTCCCATGTGTCCTCGGGAGCGCTTTTCTATATATAAGAGTTTGTCTAGGCTTGTCCTTTGGTACAAAAAGGATTGGGCCACCTTGCTGGACTTTATTTAGTTTTGTTACTTGTTGCTCGTTACAAATTATCTTATCACAAAACTAAATATTACCTATAATTTCAGTGCTTGCAGAGAATACCTTACTGAAAATCGCTTATCATTTCCTTCTGCTCCTGGTTGGGTTCGACACTCTAACTTAACAACAGAACTACGATAGATCCCCTGTACTTGCGGGTCATCAAGACTCTTTTCTGGCGCCGTTTCTGGGGAGTGAAGTGCCTTTAGTAGGTGGAATTTGGTAAGGAAGAATTTATATAGTGTGCTGAAATTTATTGTCACTTGTTACTATGGAAAGTAATCCTCTGAGGGGCTTGTTCATGGTATCTTCACCCGGACCAGTAGAGCAAAGAGTTGCTCCTCATCCTACTGAACCTACTGAAAATGAAAATGTCTACTTTGAAATTCCTTCGGGTATGATAGAAAAACTACTAGCTAATCCTTTTGTAGGAGATGGAACATTACATCCTGATGAGCACCTAATATATGTGGATGAAGTTTGTGGATTATGTAAGCTTGCAGGTATGCTGAAAGGATCGATAAGAGGTGTCTAGAGGGGGGGTTGATTAGACACTAAGTACCAAAGGTTGCAGTTTTTAATTTCTTTAAGTAGAAGTGGAGTTTTGGCACAAGTTTAACAAACACAATACATATCAAGCAAGCATGCAAAGAGTATATGAGCAGCGGAAAGTAAAGCATGCAACTTGCAAGAATGTAAGGGGAAGGGTTTGGAGAATTCAAACACAATTGGAGACACAGATGTTTTTGTCATGGTTCCGATAGGTGGTGCTATTGTACATCCATGTTGATGGAGACTTCAACCCACGAAGGGTAACGGTTGCGCGAGTCCACGGAGGGCTCCACCCACGAAGGGTCCACGGAGAAGCAACCTTGTCTATCCCATCATGGCCATCACCCACGAAGGACTTGCCTCACTAGCGGTAGATCTTCACGAAGTAGGCGATCTCCTTGCCCTTAAAAACTCCTTGGTTCAACTCCACAATCTTGTCGGAGGCTCCCAAGTGACACCTAGCCAATCTAGGAGACACCACTCTCCAAGAAGTAACAAATGGTGTGTTGATGATGAACTCCTTGCTCTTGTGCTTCAAATGATAGCCTCCCCAACACTCAACTCTCTCTCACAGGATTTGGATTTGGTGGAAAGAAGATTTGAGTGGAAAGCAACTTGGGGAAGGTTAGAGATCAAGATTCATATGGTGGGAATGGAATATCTTGGCCTCAACACATGAGTAGGTGGTTCTCTCTCAGAAAATGTGTATTGGAAGTGTAGGTATGTTTTGATGGCTCTCTCAACGAGCGAAGAGTGGGTGGAGGGGTATATATAGCCTCCACACAAAAACTAATCGTTACACACAATTTACCGATCTCGGTGAGACCGAATTGAGAAACTCGGTCGGACCGATTTAGCAAACCTAGTGACTGTTAGTATTTTCGGTGGGACTGAGATGCAACTCGGTAAGACCGACATGTTTAGGGTTAGGGCATAACGTAATCTCCGTGAGACTGATTAGACAAACTCGGTGGGACCAATTTTGGTAATAAGCTAACCAGAGAGTTGGTCAGGCAAACTTGGTGAGACCGATTACACAAACTCGATGGGACCGATTTTGGTAATAAGCTAACCGGAAAGTTTGCATTGTAATCTCATTAGTACCGATTGCTCAATCTCGGTGGGACCGATTTTGGTAATGGACATACACAGAGAGATTACAATCCCATCTCAGTGAGACCGAGATCCCTATCGGTGAAACCGATTTGCCTAGGTTTTGTGGCAGTGGCTATGACATCTGAACTCGGTTGCGCCGGATAGAAAGAATCGGTGGGGCCGAGTTTGACTTTTGGTTTAGGTCATATGTGGATGTGTGAAGGTAGTTGAGGGTTTTGGAGCATATCACTAAGCACTATGAAGCAAGAACCTCATCAAGAAACACCTCATCCCTCCTTGATAGTATTGGCTTTTCCTATAGACTCAATGTGATCTTGGATCACTAAAATATAAAATGTAGAGTCTTGATCTTGAAGCTTGAGCTAATCCTTTGTCCTTAGCATCTTGATGGGGTTCCACATCCTTTAGTCCATGCCACTTAATTTGTTGAACTTGTCTAAAACATACTAGGTAAAAGTAATTAGTCCAACAAGAGATATGTTGTCATTAATTATCAAAATCACCCAGGGAGCACTTGTGCTTTCAATCTCCCCCTTTTTGGTAATTGATGGCAACATACATCAAAGCTTTAGATAAAGATATTAGAGAATGTAAGTAAAGCTTTGGAAAGACATGTAACAAGCATAGGCTCCCCTACATGTATGCAATCATGTGAATATTGAATATAGAAGCATGTGAGAGCATAACCATGACAGAGTAGCAAAGTGTTACATGTAACTTGGCTATATGCATCAGGGAAAAAGATATGAATATGAGAAATGTACCTTCATGCCCATGAGTCCTTCTTGCAAACAGTATGTAGATCAGCAAGAATTTCTCATACACATGACTATGATGCATATACTTACCTTGTGGTCTTGAGTTGGCTAGGATGGGATGAGCCTGCGTAAACAAGGTTAGATAACACAGATGCACCCACTAGCTAGAGCAAACAAAAGAAACCACAAGAGTACCAAGACTGGGATGACATGTAGAGTGAGTACAGAGTACCACGATAGATATTGACATGTCCCCAAAGAGAAAGATATGCAATGAATTTAATAAATTTCTTTCCCTTGGATGTCTTGCTCCCCCTGAATCTAGCATGGGATACTGGGAGAAGATAGGGAACAGAAAAACAGAGCTCAAAGAAACAAATGAACAGAGCTAATGCAAATAAGCACATATGAACATGTCTTTCCCCCAAGAAGACATGTGGCATCTCTCCTCTTGAACATCAAGCATCTGGGATCCTTGAAGATTACTCTTTCCTGGAGTATTCCCTCCCCCTAGAGATCTCTCCCCTAGAGATATGATTAAGCTTTGATGTGATCTCTCTCTCCCCCTTTGACATCAATTTCCAAGAAGGGTCTTCTGGAATTTGTTGTGAATGGGTTCGGTCCTTGAATCACAGTACAAAGCATTAAGGTAAATGTGATGCTTGCAGAGGACAAGATTCATTGAGTGGAGCTGGATCAATAATAAAGCAGGAATAAATGGCAAAATGTTTTTCCTGTAGTGAAATCGGTGTCACCGAGTTGTATGCTTCGGTTGCTCCGAAAATCTTTGGCTAGACCGGAGACATGAAACCGGTGGAACCGAGTTCATCACAGAGAAAACACTTGTCACCTCAGCTCACTGGACAAATAAGATCTCACAAAGATTTGCAATGAATTGGATGCAGAAAATGCAGAACAAAAAGCAAAGAAAATAAACTAAAAGATCTAGATGAAGTTTTTTTTGAAAGGGGAAACAAATATGCATGAGACAAATGCAAGAGCACAGAAAAGAACACAAGAGAACTTCACCTAGAGTTGGGCGGTGACAAAGTCACCTATGTTAGAGTATATTGACTTAGGAGTCAAGTGAGATCACTTGATCATAGGTCGTACTCATCGTTTAAGCTCAAAATGGGGTTACCATTTTTCGTTTAAGTATCTTGATGTATTCACATCTTGTCGAGTTGCTTTTACTCATGACTTGGAGTAAAGCTACTCTAAGATGGAATAACATACCTGGGTGGCGGTGTTGATCTTGATCATGTAGTTGAACTTGTGTGGGTTGCTCAAGGTTGATGTAGCCCATCAAGAGTTGGGAGCACCCTTTGGATTTTGAGTTCATCTACCTACATGGGTTAGTTTTCGCAAGGAAGAGCACTTGTGTATCCAACATGACAATCATGAAACTCAACATAGAATTTGTCAAAGGATATGTTTGAAAGGTTTCATGCTTCCTTGTCATCAACCACCATTGTGTAGAGACTTGGTGATGTAGAGATTGCTCAAGATGTCAGTGAGTTGCAATCTCATAGAATTAGATTCATCCAAGTACCTACAAGGGTTAGATAACATGCAAGATGCAAATTTTCAAGACATAAGATAATCATCATAGGAGAAATATCAAGTGATTAGTCGTAAGCTCAAGTCTTGCATGTATCCAATGGAGTTCCTACTCCAAGTTTGAAGCATCAATGATGTTAAATTCACCTCTTAACCTACAAAACACTTTATCATCAAGTGGTTTAGTGAATATATCCGCTAATTGCTTATTGGTGCAATCATGCTTAAGGCTTATGTCACCCTTAGCAACGTGATCTCGAATGAAATGATGACGAACTTCAATATGCTTAGTTCAAGAGTGTTGCACGGGATTGTGAGCAATCTTGATAGCACTTCCATTGTCACAAAGTAATGGAACATGTTTCACATATATCCCATAATGTTTAAGAGTTTGGGTCAGCCAAAGTAATTGAGCACAACATGAACCAGCAGCAATGTATTCCGCTTCGGTGGTGGATAAGGATACCGAGTTTTGTTTCATGGAAGACCAAGACACAAGAGATATACCAAGTAATTGACAAGTACCCGAAGTGGACTTTCTATCAACCTTGTCATCGGCATAGTCCGAGTCGGAGTAGCCAACAAGATCAAAGGAAGCCCTCTTTGGATACCAAATGCCAAAATTTGGTGTATGTATTAAGTATCTCACTATCCTCTTCACGGCCTTAAGATGACATTCCTTAGGAGCATCTTGATATCGTGCACACATGCACACACTTAGCATGATATCGGGACGTGAAGCATATAGATATAACAATGAACCAATCATAGAGCGGTAAACTTTTTGATCAACCGGTTCACCATCTTTGGTCAAATCAAGATGTCCACTAGTAGGCATGGGTGTAGTCATACCTTTGCATTCTTGCATATTGAACTTCTTGAATAAGTCCTTGGTGTACTTCGTTTGAGAGACAAAGGTGCCTTCCTTAGTTTGCTTGATTTGCAAACCAAGAAAGAATTTGAGTTCACTCATCATAGACACCTCAAACTTCTCTGACATTAGCTTCCCAAACTTTTCACTAAAATGAGGGTTAGTCGATCCAAATATAATATCATCGACATAAATTTGGCATACAAATAGTTCTCCATTAATTCTTTTAGTAAAAAGAGTAGAATCTATTTTTCCAATTTCAAAGCCTATTTCAATAAGGAACTTGGTCAAGCATTTATACCATGCTCTAGGAGCTTGTTTAAGACCATAAAGGGCTTTGTGAAGTTTGTAGACATGATTAGGTTTCTTAGTATTGACAAAGCTGGGAGGTTGCTTAACATAAACTTCCTCCTCAATTTCACCATTTAGAAAAGCACTTTTAATGTCCGTTTGGTACAAAGCGATATCATGGTGATTAGCATAAGCAAGTAAGATGTGAATGGACTCAAGTCTAGCAACGGGAGCATATGTCTCACCATAGTCCATACCTTTGACTTGTGTGTAGGCTTGGGCGACGAGACGTGCTTTGTTGCGAACCACTTTTCCATCTTCATCTTGCTTGTTGCGAAACACCCATTTGGTACCGATGATGTTGTGGTTGTTGTCGGGCTTCTCAACCAATGTCCACACTTGATTTCTCTCAAAGTTGTGTAGCTCTTCATGCATAGCGTTTATCCAGTCCGGATCCTCCAATGCTTCTTCAACCTTCATAGGTTCAATGCTAGAGATGAATGAGCAATGTTCACAAAAGTTAGCCAAACGAGTTTTAGAGCGAGTTATTCTCCCGGTTTGGATATCATTGTAGATTTGCTCCATGAGATGATCTTTAGCAATTCTTGCACGAACTCGTGAAAGCTTTTGCTTGGGTCTTGGTTGAACATCTTCTTCATCTTGTTCTTCTTCTTGGCCTTCTTCATTGTTAGCATTGTCGTTCTCTTGTCGTGGTGGAGAAGGAGGTTGTTGACGTCCGTCTTCGTGCACTTCCTCGTTTTCTTCATCTTGGTGTGTCCCACTCGTGGATGCTTCCGTATCAACTCTTGGTTCACCTTGTCATGAGGTAGAAGCTTCCACTTGGACGGACGAGGTACTCTCCTTCATCTCCGTTGGACGAATCTTGCCAATAGACAAGTCTTGGATTGCTTCCGAGGGATCTTTGTCTCCTACATCAATTGGCAATTGCTCTACTTGCAAACCGTTAGATTCATCAAACTTCACATCTACCGTTTCTTCAACCTTTCGGGTGAAATTGTTGTAGACACGGTATGTGTGAGAGTTTGAGCCATAACCAAGTAGGAAACCTTCATGAGACTTAGGAGCAAATTTAGAATGACGATGCTTATCAAGAATGTAGCACTTTGAGCCGAATACTCGAAAGTATCCAACTTGGGGTTTGTTACCGGTGAGGAGCTCGTATGCCATATTGCCGAGTAGCTTGTGAAGATACAAGCGATTTATTGCATGACAAGCTGTCTCAACTGCTTCCGCCCAAAAGTGTTTTGGCATCTTGTACTCATCAAGCATCGTTCTTGCCATCTCGATAAGAGTCCGGTTCTTCCTCTCAATGACTCCATTTTGTTGAGGTGTGTACGTAGCCGAGAACTCAAGTGCAATCCCTTCTTCGTCAAGAAAGGTGTCTACATTTGTGTTCTTGAACTCCGTTCCGTTGTCGCTTCGAACCTTCTTGATCTTCACGTCAAATTGATTTTGGGCCTTCCTAGCAAAGTTTTTGAAGATCTTTTGGACCTGCAATTTGTCATCAAGAAAGAACACCCACGTAAATCTTGAAAAATCATCAACTATGACTAGACCAAATGAGTTACAACCGAGACTCTTGTAGGCATTTGGACCAAAGAGATCCATGTGAAGTAGCTCGAGTGGTCTTCTTGTGGTCATGATGTTCTTATTGCGATGACTTCCTCCAACTTGTTTCCCTGCTTGACAAGCACTACAAAGTCTATCCTTGTCAAATATGACATCGTTAATGCCAAGGATATGATTTCCTTTAATGAGTTTGTCAAGGTTTCGCATGCCCACATGGCCTAGCCTTCTATGCCACAACCAGCCTTTAGAAGATTTAGCAATTAAGCAAGTTCTAGGTTGAGCCTTTTTAGTGAAATCAACAATGTAAAGATCTCCTCTACGTATACCGGTAAAGACCATTTTATGATTATCTCTATGAAACACTTGGCAGTCTACTTCAGTAAATAGGACATTGAAACCGAAATCAGCAAGTCTAGATACTGAAAGTAAGTTGTAGCCAAGAGATTCAACGAGCATGACATTTTGTATGGAGCTATCATGTGAGATGGCCACCTTACCAAGGCCAACCACCTTACCCTTTGAATTATCACCAAAAGTGACATACTTTTGAGGGCCGTCGTTTCCAGCAAGCTCACGGAACATGTCTTTATCTCCGGTCATATGATCAGTACATCCACTATCAAGGACCCATTCCTTTCCTCCAGCCATGTAGCCAAGAAGATTTTCCATAAGACCAAAGTGTCTCATCGCATCATCGAGATCATAGTCACTATCATCATCCTCATCATAGTATCCATGTTCAACATCATTTTGTGATTGATCAATTCCTAGAGAGGGTAATTCATTAGACAAATGATCATCACAATGGTCACCTTTATGAATTCTAATAGCTTCGGATATGATATCGTTAATGATCCCAACATTTCCTATGGCACGCATGAGATTGGTAAGCTCAAATAGACAATCACCAAAGCTAGGATCACTAGAATTCATCTTACTCAAAGCAATAGACTTATGGAGAATTTTGTCTAAATTTTTCAAGGAATAATCTGGAAATCGTTCCTCAAGAAATTTCCATATAGTATAGGCACAATCAAGAGTAGGCAAACTAGTAATCAAATTTTTGGGAAATCCTCTTATGATAAGATTGATGGTTCTAAGATTCTGAATCATGTCAAGATCCTCTTCGGGTGTGGGATGCAAGGGATCAATATGAGGTGCATAAGGGCTAGCAATGTACTTGTTCAAGTGATATTCATTGAAAATCTCAAGCATTTCATTTTTCCACTCATGAAAATATTCTCCATCAAGAATAGGCACTCTATGTCTAAGACTCCCCAAAGTAGACACATCCATCTTCCTTCAAAGGTGTTTAAACCAAGGCAATGGAGACCAAGGCTCTGATAGAAATTGAAAGGATCGAGAAGAGGTGTCTAGAGGGGGGGGGGTGATTAGACACTAAGTACCAAAAGTTGCAGTTTTTAATTTCTTTAAGTTGAAGTGGAGTTTTGGCACAAGTTTAACAAACAGAATACATATCAAGCAAGCATGCAAAGAGTATATGAGCAGCGGAAAGTAAAGCATGCAACTTGCAAGAATGTAAGGGGAAGGGTTTGGAGAATTCAAACGCAATTGGAGACACGAATGTTTTTGTCGTGGTTCTGATAGGTGGTGCTATCGTACATCCACGTTGATGGAGACTTCAACCCACGAAGGGTAACGGTTACGCGAGTCCACGGAGGGCTCCACCCACGAAGGGTCCATGAAGAAGCAACCTTGTCTATCCCATCATGGCCATCGCCCACGAATGACTTGCCTCACTAGCGGTAGATCTTCACGAAGTAGGCGATCTCCTGGCCCTTAAAAACTCCTTGGTTCAACTCCACAATCTTGTCAGAGGCTCCCAAGTGACACCTAGACAATCTAGGAGACACCACTCTCCAAGAAGTAACAAATGGTGTGTTGATGATGAACTCCTTGCTCTTGTGCTTCAAGTGATAGTCTCCCCAACACTCAACTCTCTCTCACAGGATTTGGATTTGGTGGAAAGAAGATTTGAGTGGAAAGCAACTTGGGGAAGGCTAGAGATCAAGATTCATATGGTGGGAATGGAATATCTTGGCCTCAACACATGAGTAGGTGCTTCTCTCTCAAAAAATGTGTATTGGAAGTGTAGGTATGTTCTGATGGCTCTCTCAACGAATGAAGAGTGGGTGGAGGGGTATATATAGCCTCCATACAAAAACTAATCGTTACACACAATTTACCAATCTCGGTGAGACCGAATTGAGAAACTCGGTCGGACTGATTTAGCAAACCTAGTGACTGTTAGTATTTTCGGTGGGACTGAGATGCAACTCGGTAAGACCGACATGTTTAGGGTTAGGGCATAACGTAATCTCGATGAGACTGATTAGACAAACTCGTTGGGACCGATTTTGGTAATAAGCTAACCAGAGAGTTGGTCAGGCAAACTTGGTGAGACCGATTACACAAACTCGGTGGGACCGATTTTGGTAATAAGCTAACCAGAAAGTTTGCATTGTAATCTTGGTAGTACCGATTGCTCAATCTCGGTGGGACCGATTTTGGTAATGGACATACACAGAGAGATTACAATCCCATCTCAGTGAGACCGAGATCCCTATCGGTGAAACCGATTTGCCTAGGTTTTGTGGCAGTGGCTATGACATTGAACTCGGTTGCGCCGGATAGAAAGAATCGGTGGTGCCGAGTTTGACTTTTGGTTTAGGTCATATGTGGATGTGTGAAGGTAGTTGAGGGTTTTGGAGCATATCACTAAGCACTATGAAGCAAGAACCTCATCAAGAAACACCTCATCCCTCCTTGATAGTATTGGCTTTTCCTATAGACTCAATGTGATCTTGGATCACTAAAATATAAAATGTAGAGTCTTGATCTTGAAGCTTGAGCTAATCCTTTGTCGTTAGCATCTTGAAGGGGTTCCACATCCTTTAGTCCATGCCACTTAATTTGATGAACTTGTCTGAAACATACTAGGTAAAAGTATTAGTCCAACAAGAGATATGTTGTCATTAATTATCAAAATCACCCAGGGAGCACTTGTGCTTTCATATGACCAATGATGTTATCAAGAAGAAGGTCTTCCCTTTATCTTTGGAGGGAGATGCATTGACTTGGTATAGGCTATGTGATGATATGGGACCATGGAACTACAAACGATTGAAATTGGAATTTCATCAAAAGTTTTATCCTATGCATCTTGTTCATCGTGATCGTAATTATATATATATAATTTTTGCCCTCGCGAAGGAGAAAGCATCGCTCAAGCTTAGGGGAGGCTTAAATCAATGTTATATTCATGCCCCAATCATGAGCTGTCAAGAGAAATGATTATCCAAAAAATTTATGCTCGGCTTTCTGATAACAATCACATGATGCTCGATACTTCTTGTGCTGGCTCTTTTATGATGAAGACTATTGAATTCAAATGGGATTTATTGGAAAGAATTAAATGAAACTCTGAAGATTGGGATCTCGACGAAGGTATGGAGTCAGGTATGACACGTAAGTTTGATTGTGATTGTGTTAAATCTTTTATGGATACTGATGTTTTCCGTAAATTTAGCACTAAATATGGACTTGACTCTGAGATAGTAGCGTCTTTCTGTGAATCTTTTTCTACTCATGTTGATCTCCCTAAGGAGAAGTGGTTTAAATAGCATCCTCCCATAGAAGTAAAAGTAGCTGCACCTATTAAAGTTGAAGAAAAGACTATCACTTGTAATGATCCTATTATTCCTACTGCTTATGTTGAGAAACCACATTTTCCTGTTAGGATAAAAGATCATGCTAAAGCTTCAACTGTGGTTCGTAAAAGCAATATTTGAACCTATACACCTCCTGAGAAAGTTAAAGTTGAACCTAATATTGCTATTGTTAAGGATCTCTTGGCTGAAAATATTGGTGGGCATGTTATTTATTTCTGTGATGAAACTGCTAGAATTGCTGAACCTTGTGCTAAAGATAAACATAGACCCGTGGTAGGCATGCCTGTTATTTCTGTTAAAATAGGAGATCATTGTTATCATGGCTTGTGTGATATGGGTGCTAGTGCTAGTGCAATACCTATTGACTTATACAAAGAAATTATGCATGATATTGCACCTGCCGAGTTAGAAGATATTGATGTCACAATTAAACTTGCCAATAGGGATACTATTTCACCAATTGGGATTGTTAGAGATGTTGAAGTCTTGTGTGGGAAAACTAAATATCCTGCTGTTTTTCTTGTTCTTGGTTCCCCACAAGATAGCTTTTGTCCCATTATATTTGGTAGACCCTTCTTAAACACTGTTAATACTAGGATAGACTGCAAAAAGGATGTTGTTACTATTGGTTTAGGTGATATGTCTCATGAGCTCAACTTTTCTAAATTTTGTAGACAACACCGTGAAGAGGAATTGCCTAGTAAAGATGAAATTATTGGTCTTGCTTCTATTGCCATACCTCCTAGTGATCCTTTAGAACAATATTTGCTAGACCATGAAAATGATATGTTTATGAATGAAAGAAGGGAAATAGATGAGGTGTTCTCTAAACAGGGACCTATTCTGAAACACAACTTGCCTGTTGAAATCTTAGGGGATCCTCCTCCACCCAAGGGTGATCCCGTGTTTGAGCTTAAACCATTGCCTGATACTCTTTAAATATGCTTATCTTGATGAAAAGAAGATATATCCTGCTATTATTAGTGCTAACCTTTCAGAGAAGGAGAAAGAAAAATTATTGAAAACTCTGAAGAAGCACCGTGCTGCTATTGGATATACTCTTGATGATCTTAAGGGCATTAGTCCCACTCTATGTCAACACAATATAAATTTGGAGAAAGATGCCAAACCAGTTATTGATCACCAACGACGGCTGAATCCTAAGATGAAAGATGTGGTAAGAAAAGAAATACTAAAGCTCCTTGAGGCAGGTATAATTTATCCCGTTGCTGATAGTCAGTGGGTAAGTCTTGTCCATTGTGTTCCTAAGAAGGGAGGTATTACTGTCGTTCCTAATGATAAAGATGAATTGATTCCGCAAAGAATTATTACAGGTTATAGGATGGTAATTGATTTCCACAAATTAAATAAGGCTCCTCAAAAATATCATTGCCCCTTACCTTTTATTGATCAAATGCTAGAAAGATTATCCAAAAATACACATTTTTGCTTTCTAGATGGTTATTTTGGTTTCTCTCAAATACCTGTATCACCTGATGATCAATCTAAGGCCACTTTTACTTGTCCTTTTGGTACTTTTGCTTATAGATGTATGCCTTTTGGTTTATGTAATGCACCTGCTACCTTTCAAAGATGCATGATGGCTATATTTTCTGATTTTTGTGAAAAGATATGTGAGGTATTCATGGATGATTTCTCCGTTTATGGATCCTCTTTTGATGATTGCTTAAGCAACCTTGATCAAGTTTTGCAGAGATGTGAAGAAACTAACCTTGTCTTGAATTGGGAGAAATGCCACTTTATGGTTAATGAAGGTATTGTCTTGGGGCACAAAATTTCTGAAAGGGGCATTGAAGTTGATAAAGCTAAAGTTGATGCTATTGAAAAGATGTCGTGTCCCAAGGACATCAAAGGTATAAGAACTTTCCTTTGTCATGCCGGATTTTATAGGAGGTTCATTAAGGACTTCTGAAAAATTTTGCGGCCTCTGACTAATTTATTACAAAAAGATATACCATTCGTCTTTGATGATGACTGTGTAGAAGTATTTGAAACACTTAAGAAAGCATTGATCTCTGCACCTATTGTTCAGCCACCTGACTAGAATTTACCTTTTAAAATTATGTGCGATGCTAGTGATTATACAGTAGGTGCTATTCTAGGGTAAAGAGTTGATAAGAACTTAGATGTCATTCAATATGCTATTAAAACTCTAGACAATGCCCAGAGAAATTATGCTACTACTGAAAAGGAATTCTTAGCAGTTGTATTTGCTTGTGATAAGTTCAGACCTTATATTGTTTATTCTAAAGTAACTATTCACACGGATCATGCTGCTATTAAATATCTTATGGAAAAGAAAGATGGTAAACCTAGACTTATTAGATGGGTTCTCTTGCTACAAGAATTTGATTTGCATATTATTGATAGAAAGGGAGTTGAGAACCCCGTTGCAGATAACTTGTCTAGGTTAGAAAATGTTCTTGATGACCCACTACCTATTGATGATAGCTTTCCTGATGAACAATTAAATGTCATAAATGCTTCTCGAACTGCTCCATGGTATGCTGATTATGCTAATTATATTGTTGCTAAATTTATACCACCTAGTTTCCCATACCAGCAAAAGAAAAAGTCTTCTATGATTTGAGACATTACTTTTGGGTTGACCCACATCTTTACAAAGAATGAGTAGATGGTATTATTAGACGTTGTGTACCTGAGCATGAACAGGAATAGATCCGACGCAAGTGTCACTCCGAAGCTTATGGGGGACACCACTCTGGAGATAGAACTGCACATAAGGTATTGCAATCCGGTTTTTATTGGCCTACTCTCTTCAAGGATGCCCGTAAGTTTGTCTTATCTTGTGATGAATGTCTAAGAATTGGTAATATTAGTAGACGTCAAGAAATGCCTATGAATTATTCACTTGTTATTGAGCCATTTGATGTTTGGGGATTTGATTATATGGGACCTTTTCCTGCCTCTAATGGATATACACATATTTTAGTTGTTGTTGATTAAGTTACTAAGTGGGTAGAAGCTATTCCAACTAGTGGTGCTGATCATAACACCTCTATTAAGATGCTTAAAGAAGTTATTTTTCCGAGGTTTGGAGTCCCTAGATATTTAATGGCTGATGGTGGTTCACATTTTATTCATGGTGCTTTCCGTAAAATGCTTGCTAACTATGATGTTAATCTTAGAATTGCATCTCCTTATCACCCACAGTCTAGTGGTCAAGTAGAATTGAGTAATAGAGAACTCAAATTAATTTGGCAAAAGACTGTTAATAGATCTAGAAAGAATTGGTCCAAGAAACTTGATGATGCATTATGGGCCTATAGAACTGCATATAAAAATCTTATGGGTATGTCTCCGTATAAAATGGTTTATGGAAAAGCATGTCACTTACCTCTCGAACTAGAACATAAGGCTTATTGGGCTAGTAAAGAGCTCAACTATGATTTCAAACTTGCCGGTGAGAAAAGGTTATTTGACATTAGCTCACTTGATGAATGGAAAACCCAATACTATGAGAATGCCAAATTGTTTAAAGAAAAAGTTAAAAGATGGCATGACAAAAGAATACAAAAACGTGAGTTTAATGTAGGTGATTATGTATTGCTATACAACTCTCGTTTAAGATTTTTTGCAGGAAAGCTTCTCTCTAAATGGAAAGTTCCTTACGTTATCGAGGAGGTCTATCGTCCGGTGCCATAAAAATCAACAACTTCGAAAGCACAAATCCAAAGGTGGTGAACGTTCAAAGAATCAAACATTATATCTCAGGTAATCCTATAAATGTTGAAACCAATGTTTTTTTTTGACAGGGAACTGTAGGGGAAAACCCCCACAGCATAGCAAATCTTTATTAAAAGGGAGAGCAAGAACAAGTACAAAGGGGGATTACAAGAGGTAATCAAGCTATTCTAGGGAAGAAAGAAGGTTAAATTACAAGCCTCAAGGTGGCAGAAATGAGATCCATCTAAGGAGATCATCCTTATAAGCAGACTTGACCCTATATTGCATTAAAGTAATATCATGGATGAATGGTCTTGTCCATTTATTGAATCCAGCTCTCTCATGCCTGAAGACCTTAGCATTCCTGAAAATCCAGATATTCTAGCATGCTATAAAGACCACTTCGGTAAAGAAGGGTTTCCTGAAGCTCCTTCTAGCATTGATAACCAACTCAGCCATAGAGTCACCAGATGACCAATCAATTTGCAAGTAGTTCCAAACTTTGACACTGAAATTGTAATTAAAGAACAGATGATCTCTTGTTTCCCTAGTCTGCAAAGGGCAAAGAACACAATTTACTCCATCCTCCAAATGCCAATGCCTCCTTTCCACCATGTCCTTGGTATTCAACCTATCCATAATAAGCATCCAAGCAAATACTTTTATTTTCATTGTACATGAGGACTTCCAGATCCAAGCTGTCAAAGGGTTGAAGGACTGCGATACAAAAGTGTGTGAGTAAAACAACTTTGGTGAGTATCCCTTGGCAGTGCCACTCCAAAACCAAATATCCTTGGACCCAGTTACTCTATTATGGCCATCCAACAATGATTGAAGAGTGATCAGGTCATCAAAAGCCTGGCTGGACAGAGGAAGGTGGAAGTGCTGGAACATGTCCTGAGAGTCCAAAAACTCTTTAACAGTGATCCAGGGGTCCTTAATAAGAAAAGAGCCTAGGGAATGGTTGAAACCAATGTTATTGAAACCGAAACCAATGTTATTGAAACCATAACCCCGGAAGAATACATAAGGGACACTTTCCAGAACGTTTCAGACTCCTAAAAGGAATAGGTATGTGGTACGGTAAGTAAACCGACTCCAAAACAGTTCTAATGGCAATTTTTCTCCGTTTTGGAATATTTAGAAAAATAGAAAAATAAGAAGCGGTACGGGAAGGACACGAGGGCTCCATGAGGGTGGAGGGAGCGCCCTACCCCCCTGGGCGCGCCCCCTACCTCATGGGCACCTCGTGCGCTCTCCGGACTCCGTTTTCTTGCACGTTATGTATTTCGGTCGGTAAAAATTCATTATACAATCTCTCAGAGGTTTTGACCACCGTATCACGCAAATATCTCTTGTCTTTCTTTCGAGCTGTTTTCTGTCAGGGTTTTCAAGGACAGGCATTATGTCGTCTCCCTCCTCCAACAATGGTGGCAACGATGCTTGGCTAATGAAGATAGAGCTGAAGAGGGAAGAACCTATGGAGATCAACAAGGATGAAGGGATCAAGAAGACCACGGAGGACCAAGAGCACATCATCGCACTCAAGGGAATTATCCGCAAGTTGGAGGACCTCCTACGCTCGATGTGTGACTATCCATCATCGACAACTCCACCTTCTTCACTAACAAACAAGATCTGAGCCTCGGGTATGGGCACTCCCCTTGGCAACTGCCAAGCTTGGGGGAGTTGCCCCGATATTGTATCACAATCACTTTCTTCTTTACCGTTTTTCTTAGTTTGATCCTTTTGATAATATTTTGAGCTAGTAGAATAAAGTGTCAGTATGATCTAGTTGTGAGTTTTGCTTTATGATCTTCCTATGTAATCGAGTCCGTGAGCTATACAATAAAGATTATTGTTGAGTCAAGGGCTTGATTATTTTGCCATGATCTTGAGTGAATAAAATAAAAGAGAAAGAATAAAAAGAAATAAAAGAGATCATATGGATCTTATGGAGAGTAATGAGCTTACATTTAAAGAGTATGATGATTAAAAGTTGTTGAGAGTTGACAAACATAGTTTTCGTCATCATTGCAATTAATATGAAGTAATAAAGAAAGAGAGGTCTTCACATATAAATACACTATCTTGCACATCTTTTATGATTGTGAGCACTCATTAAAATATGACATGCTAAAGAGTTGACGTTGGACAAGGAAGACAACGTAATGGGTTATGTTTTCTTACATCTGAGATAAATTATATTGTCATGGATCACCCAACATGATTGAGCTTGTCATTCCCTCTCATGCTAGCCAATTCTTTGCACCAAGTAGAGATACTACTTGTGCTTCCAAATATCCCTAAACCCAGTTTTGCCATGAGAGTCCACCATATCTACCTATGGATTGAGTAAGATCCTTCAAGTAAGTTGTCATCGGTGCAAGGAATAAAAATTGATCTCTAAATATGTATGACTTATTAGTGTGGGAGAAAATAAGCTTTATACGATCTTGTGATATGGAAGAAATAAAAGCGACTGACTGCATAATAAAGGTCCATATCACAAGTGGCAATATAAAGTGACGTTCTTTCGCATTAAGATGTTGTGCATCCAACCATAAAAGCGCATGACAACCTCTGCTTCCCTCTGCGAAGGGCCTATCTTTTACTTTTATCTCCCACCTTACATAAGAGTCATGGTGATCCTCACCTTTCCTGATATATATGACTAATTGGATGTGAGTTTTTATGAACTATTATTGTCGACATTACCCTTGAGGTAAAACGTTGGGAGGCAAAACTATAAGACCATATCTTTCTCTATGTCCGATTAAAACTCCATACCCACTAGTATTGCGTGAGTGTTAGCAATTGTGAAAGACTATATGATGGTTGAGTATGAGGACTTGCTTAAAAGCTCTTATATTGAATCTTTCCTATGTTATGATAAATTGCAATTGCTTTAATGACTGAGATTATAGTTTGTTAGTTTTCAATGAAGTTTATGATTCATACTTGAAATTGTGATTGAATTGTTTCTCTAGCATAATAGATCATATGACAATATATATATATGTGTGTGTGTGTGTGTGTGTGTGTGTGTGTGTGTTGTTCTAAGAATGATCACAATGCCCTCATGTCCGTATTTTGTTTTTATCGACACCTCTATCTCTAAACATGTGGAGATATTTTTAGATTTCGGCTTTCGAATGAGGACAAGCGAGGTCTAAGCTTGGGGGAGTTGATACGTCCATTTTGCATCATGTTTTTATATCGATATTTATTGCATTATGGGCTGTTATTACACATTATGTCACAATACTTATGCCTATTCTCTCTTATTTTACAAGGTTTGCATAAAGAGGGAGAACGCCGGCAACTGGGATTCTGGGCTAGAAAAGGAGGAAATATTAGAGACCTATTCTGCACAGCTCCGAAAATCCTGAGACATCACGGAAGTTATTTTTAGAATATATAAAAAATGGTGTGCGCAAGAAGTGCCAGAGGGGGGCCACTCACCAGCCACGAGGGTGGGGGGCGCGCCCCCTGCCTCGTGGGCCCCCTGGTGGCCCTCCGATGCCCATCTTCTGCTATATGGAGTCTTTCGTTGAGGAAAAAATCATAAGCAAGCTTTTGGGATGAGACTCCGCCGCCACGAGGCGGAACCTTGGCATAACCAATCTAGGGTTCTGGTGGAGCTGTTCTGCCGGGGAAACTTCCCTCCAGGAGGGGGAAATCATCACCATCGTCATCACCGACGCTCCTCTCATCGGGAGGGGGCCAATCTCCATCAACATCTTCACCAGCACCATCTCCTCTCAAACCCTAGTTCATCTCTTGTATCCAATTCTTGTCTCTATGTCTGGGATTGGTACCTGTAGGTTGCTAGTAGTGTTGATTACTCCTTGTAGTTGATGCTAGTTGGTTTACTTGGTGGAAGATCATATGTTCAGATCCTATATGCACATTAATACCCCTCTGATTATTAACATGAATATGCTTTGTGAGTAGTTACGTTTGTTCCTGAGGACATGGGAGAAGTCTTGCTATTAGTAGTCATGTGAATTTGGTATTCGTTCGATATTTTGATGAGATGTATGTTGTCTCTCCTCTAGTGGTGTTATGTGAACGTCGACTACATGACACTTCACCATTATTTGGGCCTAGAGGAAGGCATTGGGAAGTAATAAGTAGATGATGGGTTGCCAGAGTGACAGAAGCTTAAACCCTAGTTTATGCGTTGCTTCGTAAGGGGCTGATTTGGATCCATATGTTTCATGTTATGGTTAGGTTTACCTTAATACTTTTGTTGTAGTTGCGGATGCTTGCAATAGAGGTTAATCATAAGTGGGATGCTTGTCCAAGTAAGGATAGTACCCAAGCACCGGTCCACCCACATACCAAATTATCAAAGTACCGAACACGAATCATATGAACATGATGAAAACTAGCTTGACAATAATTCCCATGTGTCCTTGGTAGCGCTTTTCTCTATATAAGAGTTCGTCCAGGCTTGTCCTTTGCTACAAAAAGTATTGGGCCACCTTGCTGCACTTTATTTACGAATTATCTTATCACAAAACTATCTATTACCTAAAATTTCAGTGATTGCAGAGAATACCTTGCTGAAAACCGCTTATCATTTCCTTCTTCTCCTCGTTGGGTTCGACACTCTTACTTATTGAAAGGACTACGATAGATCCCCTATACTTGTGGGTCATCAGCGGCGCAGGCCTCAACTTGCTCTCCATGGAGGCCTTCAGCCTGCTTCATGTGTCGCTCGAACGACTCAGCCTCAGCAAGCCTTTCTCAGGAGTTGGTGGTGGCACTGCCCGCTCCCTAGGGTAGATCCGCCTTCCCGTCACCTTTGGCACGTGCGACAACTACCGCACCGAGCTGGTCAACTTCGACATCACCCGCATCGGCCTCCCATACAATGCCATCCTCGAGTACCCAGCCCTGGCGCAGTTCATGGTGGCGACTCATCTAGCCTACAATCTCATGAAAATGCCAAGGAGCAAGGGTGTCCTCACCATCAAAGGGGACACTAAGGAGGCCGTGACGGTGCTCTAACTTGCCTTCAGGACCGCTGCAGCGGCACGACCCGTCGGCACCGGTACCCCCGAGGCCAAGGAGGCTGCGCCGACCAAGAAGAAGCAGTTGTTCACCCAAGACAATGCAGAGACAAAGCAGGTGTCGGTCAACGAGGATGGCTCTTCAGGAGCCACCTTCACCATAGGTGCCGGCCTTAACCCCAACCAAGAGGAAGCATTGGTAAAGTTCTTGCGCGCAAACAAGGAAATGTTCGCATGGGAGCCCAATCAACTGGTGGGGGTCCCGAGGGAAGTAATTCAGCACCACCTGAAGGTGTGCCCTAATGCGTGCCCTGTGAAGCAGCGAGCAAGGCGGCGGTCCATGATGAAGCAGGCCTTCATCGTCCAAGAGACCCGCAAGTTGGAGGACCACCGTTCGTGAGGTCAGGTACCCCGAGTGGCTAGCGAACCCAGTCATGGTGCCAAAGAAAGGCGGGAAGGAGCGAATGTGTGACGACTTCACCAACCTCAACAAGGCGTGCCCTCAGGATCCGGTCCCTCTCCCGCGCATTGACCAGATCGTCGACTCCACCGCTGAGTGCGACCTACTATGCTTCCTAGATGTGTTCTCAGGGTATCACCAAATCAAGATGGTGCTGGAACATGTAGAGAAGATAGCCTTCCTGATCCCATGTGGGGTGTACTGCTGCACATGTATGCCCTTCGGACCGCGCAAAGCGGGAGCAACCTTTCAGTGGCTGATGCACATCGCTTTAGGGCAACAACTCCAGAGGAACACGGAGGCCTACGTTGATGACATTGTGGTGAATCTCGGGAGGCGGGAACCTTGATCCAAGACCTGGAGGAGACCTTCGAGAGCCTGTGCCAAGTGAACCTGTGGCTTAACCCAGGGAAATGTGTGTTCGGTGTTCCTTCTGGCAAGCTGCTGGGGTTCCTTGTGTCGCACAGAGGGATCGAGGAGAACCCGGAAAAGATCAAGGCCATTGAAGGCATGAGCCCACCACAGACCCTCAAGGAAATGTAGAAGCCGGCTGGTCGGGTGACCGCATTAGGGTGCTTCATCTCCAAGCTAGGAGAGCGTGCATTGCCCTTTTTTAAGATGATGATGAAGAAGGGACCGTTCGAGTAGACTCCGGAGGCCGACTGGGCCTTCCAAGACGTCAAGAGATACCTGACCAGCCCACCGGTATTGGTGGCGCCACAGTGTAACACCCATGATGCGGCTATATCTCCCACGTGTCGGAGCACGACTTAGAGGCATAACCGCATAGTAGGCATGTCGCAAGAGGGGTAATCTTTACACATCCCATGTACTGAATAAGAAAGGGATAAAAAGCTGGCTTACAATCACCACTTCACACAATACATAAATATAGCATTACATCATCCAGATACAATCAAGGTCCGACTACGGAACCAACATATAAAGAAAAGACCACCCATAGGTCCCCAATCGCCCCAACTAGGCTCCACTACTGATCAAAAGGAAACAAAACACAACAACGAAAAGGTCTTCATCGAGCTCCCACTTGAGCTCGGTTGCGTCACCTGCACTTGTATCATCGGCACCTCCAAACTGTATGGAAGTATCTGTGAGTCACGAGGACTCAGTAATCTCACACCCGCGAGATCAAGACTATTTAAGCTTATGGGTAGGAAAGGGGTAGTGAAGTGGAGCTGCAGCAAGCACTAAGCATATATGGTGGCTAACTTACATAAATAAGAGCGAGAAGAGAAGCGATGTAACGGTCGTGAACTAGAAGTGATCAAGAAGTGATCCTGAAACTACTTGTGTTCAAGCATAACACAAGAACCGTGTTCACTTCCCAGACTCCGCCGGAAAGGGACCACCACGGCTATACACGCGGTTGATGCATTTTAATTAAGTTAAGTTTCAAGTTCTATACAACCGGATATTAACAAATTCCCATCTACCCATAACCGCGGGCACGACTTTCAAAAGTTCAAAACCCTGCAGGGGTGTCCCAACTTAGCCCATCACAAGCTCTCACGGTCAACAAAGGATATTCCTTCTCCCAAGACGACCCGATCAGACTCGGAATCCCGGTTACAAGACATTTCGACAATGGTAAAACAAGACCAGCAAAGCCGCCCGAATGTGCCGACAAATCCCGATAGGAGCTGCACATATCTCGTTCTCAGGGCACACCGGATGAGACATCCTACGAGTAAAACGAAACATCAAGTTTCCCCGAGTTGGCCCCGCAGTCTACTCGGTTCGGACCAACACTTACAGAAGCACTGGCCTGGGGGGGGGGGGTTAAAATAAGATGACCCTCAGGTTAATTACTCCCAAGGGAAAAGTTTAGGTTGTTAGGCAAATGTAAAACCAAGGTTGGGCCTTGCTGGAGGAGTTTTATTCAAGGCTAACTGTCAATGGGTCCCCATAACACCCAACCATGTAAGGAACGCAAAATCAAGGAACATAACACCGGTATGACGGAAACTAGGACGACAAAGAGTCGAACAAAACACCAGGCATAAGCCCGAGCCTTCCACCCTTTACCAAGTATCAAGATGCATTAATTAAAATAAGAGATATTGTGATATCCGAACATATCCATGTTCCAAAACATGGAACAAACTCCATCTTCACCTGCAACTAGCAACGCTATAAGAGGGGCTGAGCATATACAAACAACGGTTTGCTGGGTAAGGTGGGTTATGAAGGAAATATGCCCTAGAGGCAATAATAAAGTTATTATTTATTTCCTTATATCATGATAAATGTTTTCATGCTAGAATTGTATTAACCGGAAACATAATACATGTGTGAATACATAGACAAACAGAGTATCACTAGTATGCCTCTACTTGACTAGCTCGTTAATCAAAGATGGTTATATTTCCTAACCATGGACAAAAAGTTGTTATTTGATTAATGGGATCACATCATTAGTTGAATGATCTGATTGACATGACCCATTCCATTAGCTTAGCACCCGATCGTTTAGTATGTTGCTATTGCTTTCTTCATGACTTATACATGTTCCTATGACTATGAGATTATGCAACTCCCGTTTGCCGGAGGAACACTTTGGGTGCTACCAAATGTCACAACGTAACTGGGTGATTATAAAGGAGCATTACAGGTGTCTCCAAAGGTAGATGTTGGGTTGGCGTATTTCGAGATTAGGATTTGTCACTCCGATTGTCGGAGAGGTATCTCTAGTCCCTCTCGGTAATGCACATCACATAAGCCTTACAAGCATTGCAACTAATTAGTTAGTTGCGTGATGATGTATTACGGAACGAGTAAAGAGACTTGCCAGTAACGAGATTGAACTAGGTATTGGATACCGACGATCGAATCTCAGGAAAGTAACATACCGATGACAAAGGGAACAACATATGTTGTTATGCGGTCTGACCGATAAAGATCTTCGTAGAATATGTAGGAGCCAATATGGGCATCCAGGTCCCGCTATTGGTTATTGACCGGAGACGTGTCTCGGTCATGTCTACATTGTTCTCGAACCGTAGGGTCCGCATGCTTAAGGTTTCGATGACAGTTATTATGAGTTTATGAGTTTTGATGTACCGAAGGAGTTCGGAGTCCCGGATGAGATCAGGGACATGACGAGGAGTCTCGAAATGGTCGAGACATAAAGATTGATATATTGGAAGCCTATGTTTGGACATCGGAAGTGTTCCGGGTGAAATCAGGATTTTACCGGATTACCGGGAGGTTACCGGAACCCCCCGGGAGTCATATGGGCCTTATTGGGCTTTAGTGGAAAGGTGAAAGGGGCTGCCCATAGTGGGCTGCGCGCCTCCCCCCTCCCCTAGTCCTATTAGGACTAGGAGAGATGGCCGACCACCTCTCTCTCTCTTTCCCCCTTGGGAGTCCTATTTGGAATAGGATTGGGGGGGGGAGTCCTACTCCCGGTAGGAGTAGGACTCCTCCTGCGCCTCCATAGGGCTGGCCACACCCCTCCCCCTTGGCTCCTTTATATACGGAGGCAGGGGGCACCTCTAGACACACAAGTTGAGCATTGAGATCGTTCCTTAGCCGTGTGCGGTGCCCCCTGCTACCATATTCCACCTCGGTCATATCGTTGTAGTGCTTAGGCGAAGCCCTGCGTCGGTAGAACATCAAGATCGTCACCACGCCGTCGTGCTTACAGAACTCCTCCCCGACGCTTTGCTGGATCGGAGCCCGGGGATCGTCATCGAGCTGTACGTGTGCTAAGAACTCGGAGGTGCCGGAGTAACGGTGCTTGGATCGGTCGGATCGGGAAGAAGACGTACGACTACTTCCTCTACGTTGTGTCAACGGTTCCGTTGCGATCTACAAGGGTACGTAGATCATACTCTCCCCTCGTTGCTATGCATCACCATGATCTTGCATGTGCGTAGGAAAATTTTGAAATTACTACGTTCCCCAACAGGTTAGAGGCTTGACATGGCAATATGGGAGGCATGAAATAGCAAGTGGTAGGTATCGCAGCATAGCAATAGAGTGAGCAACTAGCAAGCAAAGATAGAAGTGATTTCGAGGGTATGGTCATCTTGCCTGAGATCCCGCAAGGAAGAAGAACGAGTCCATGAAGAAGACAAACGGACATAGTCGAACGGATCCTCACAAACGCGACGTTATCAGAACTAACCCGAGAAGCAACACCGGAAAGAAGCAAACAACATAGTAAACAACCATCACATAAACATGGCATGATGCACAACCAAGTATGATGCATCTCCGGATTAAAGAGGCATGGCATGGCAATATGCACAAACAATCCTACAAATTAAGTGGAGCTCAATATGCAATGAGTTGCATTTTGACGGAACGCCACATTCAAGTTATTTAGTTCGATCTCGTTTATGTACCCAACAATATTAAATGTTGATTAACATGGCAAGAGGTGAAGCAAATGAAAACTACCTATCTAGGCAAGTTTAAATGAGGTCGGAACAACAAACAACAAGTCCGAAGAAATCCTCATGAGCATATATTATATTTGGTGCTTTTCTGCCCTAAAGCATATTTTAGAGTTGTTAAACATGCAAAGCAATGCCACCATGTTAAACTAGGCAATTTTCCACCCGATTTACATATAAAGTTTGTTAAGTTCGGAGCTACGGTTAATTAGTTATGAATTAAATCAACTTAACATGGCATATGAGGAAATTAAAGCAAACAACAAGTTAAACATCTCCAACAAGCACGAAATTTGGATATTGTGAACTAGACACAATTCTAAGCATTTTACATATAAAGTTTGTTTTAATCTGATGCACCGTTTGTGAGTTATTATATGCATGTTGTGCAAGGGGTTTTCTGTCAATCTGGTAACTCTGGATGATGTCTAAAATCGCAGGCAAGGAAAAAAACACATCCCGGGCCGAAACTGGCAGGCCCAACTGCACAGGGGGAGGTGGGCGGCTTCTCACCACTAGGCCAAGCCCAATTCAGTGGAGAGGGAGAGGCTGGTAGGGGCACACTGGGCTGGCCTTGCTGGCGTGCCTGGCGCGGCCCACCAAAGCGCTGGGTCAACGCGCGATGACGGGGTCATCACGTCGAGGCAGAGGCTGGAGGCAGCAAAGATCAGCGACGGGACGGTGTTCTGGCGGGGCGGCATGGCGGGCTTTGGCCGGAACGGACGCGGACCCGACAGATCCGGAGTGGAGGAGGCCGGATCTGGCCCCGGGGTTCCATTTTCGACGACGGCGAGGAGGGGTAGCTCCGGGCGGCGGTAGTACCTGGCGGAGGGATCCTACGGGAGAGAGAGCGGTCGTGAGGGAGAGGGGATAGCACAGGGAAGGAAGGAGGAGAGGCAGGGGGTGGCGCGACCTGATCGGAGTTGGACGCCGACGGCGACTATGGTGAGTCGGCGGGAAGGAGCGGAACGGCAAGGTCGTGGTCGAGGGGCTCCTCCCCTCGATCGAGAGCGAGGGAGCAGGGAGCGTGGGACAGCGACCGAGTGGCTCGGCCGTGCGGGCCTCCCGCGGGCTGCTGCGGGCCTCGTGGTGGTGGGAGGAGGCAGGGGCTACGTGGCGTCGTCCCGTTGGTTGCGGGCGACTGCGCGGTGGCGGCTGGCCACTAGGAGCGCACCATGTGGCGACGGCGAGGTGGCGGTGCGGGAAGAGACCAAGTGGCAACAGCGACAAGTGGAGGCTAGGGAGGGGCTCGGCGCTGAAATTGAGGGGGAGGGGGCTAGAGGTAGGTGGAGGGCTAGGGATGCCCAAAAATGGCATGGAGGGGTCTATATAAGGCAAGGGGGCTAGGGTTAGGGGGTTTGAGGCAGTTTCGGAGCCGTTCGATCTCAATCGAATGATCCGGAGTGGAGGGGGGTTAGATAGGTGGGCTAGTGGGCTGTGCTAGAGAGAGATGGGCTGAGAAGAGAGGAGAGAGAGAAGCCCGGCAGCAGCTTCCGGAGAGCGAAAACATCCGACATATCACCGACTATAATGCCACTATATGTTTAACGGTTGGGCTATCAAACAAGCTCCAAATGCGATGAAACTTGGCAGGCGACCTAGTAACATCAAAACCACAACACAAGCCAACTTTCATCCAATTCCGAGGACATTTTCCGGCCACTTATAAAATAATATTTCGGAGGTGCCACGGGCGCGTGCAAGTGTGTCTAGGCTCAGAACGGACAACGGAGAGAACGAGGAGACCAGGACGAATGCAAGTTTTGGAAACATGATGATGCAATGCACATGATGACATGACAGGATGCAATAGGCAAGCGAATGACATGGCAATGATAGTGAATAACTGGAAGACACCTAGAGCATCGGTCTTGGGGCATCACAACACTCCACCACTACGAGAGGATCTCGTCCCGAGATCTAGAATGGCACCAGAGAGAAACGGAAGAGGAAGAGAAGAGGTAAAACTAAGTTTCTTCTTTGACAAACGAGTGAAACCAAAGAACCTTGAGAGGTTGAACAAATTGAAAAAAAAGAATACAACGAAGATGAACGAAGTTGAAAACTCTCCGTTAGATAAGAGGAACAAGGAATATTACTAGAATCTTGTAGGTTGAAAGACATAAGAAAAGGGTTACAATGGACAAGAAGTATATGCAAGCACTCCGGTTGAAACGAGATGTACAAGGGACAATAAAGACCAATTATGACAACACTCCGGTTGGAAATGGACGGTAAAGACTATCAACTTGGCAAAAATTAAAGCACTTGGATGAGACTCCGGTTAGAAGAGGAATGATATTCACAACACTCCGGTTAAAACAAGATAGAGAAGGAAAAAGAATAATATAATTTGGACAACACTCCGACTGAATGGATAAGCAAAAGGATAGAACATGATCTTCACAATTCGAGATGATGAGTGAAAAGAGCAATATCACAATGCCTCCGGAAGAAATAATAGAAGATAGATCATTGGAATAAAAGAATGGAGAAGAAAATGCCAACTTCTACCACAAATGAGTTTGGAGAGCACCCTTCCAAGAAGGTTATAATTGAGTTGTTGGAAAAACCAAAAACGAAATGAATAAACTTGTAGTGGGCTAATGGAAAACTTCTCAAAATTGAGGAAAAATTCTGCCACTACGGAAACAGAAGATTGGATTGATATCAACAAGAAGACGAGAAGCTTATTTCACCGGGAGGATAAATGAAGAACTTGGGTCATTTATAAGCACCATAATTAGCAACAATCCTTAAGGGAAAGCTTTAGGTGAAAAATAACCCATGATAACTCCAATGAGGAGATTGATTTTTTGCAAAGGATCTCATGAACGAATTGAAAATGATGGGTGTCGGCATTCTGGGAATGGGGGTCCCCAGACTTGCCTGCCTGCGGCCTGCGGCGTGGCTCAAAAGGAGGCCCAGCGCGGCCCATCTTCACCAACACAAACCCAAGACCCTCGGGAGTGGCCAAGCCTCGCGGGGCAGACGACACGGAGCTTCCTCAGGCATGGCCTCATCAGGTCGGCTCGCGAGGAGGCAGAGAGATCAAGGCGGGGTACCTCACGAGGTGCCCGTGACGCAAGCCATGACGACCAAGGGCGCCAGGCAGGTGCCAGCCCGCGCAGTGTCCTCCTTTCCCCTTTGGTGCAAAGGGGGCAAGCGCAGCCGCCGAGTACCGAGGCATCAGGCAAAGGTTGCCATTTCGGTGCAACAAGACCAAGACTAGGAGGACTGCAAGACGGAGGTCATCGTGGAGCCCAAGACGGCGTCACCACCAGAGCTTTGTGCAGGTGAAGACTACTTTTGTCAGGATAGCTGGTACTAGCTGTCCCCTTTCAAATTAGCCCGCCATTGTTGGCTCCCTTCCCGCTCGATATTTGGGAAGAGGACCAGGGCCTCTATAAATAGGACCAGCCGCCCAAAGGAAAAGGGGAATCGAAGGATCAGGCGGCTGAGAGGTTAGGGTTTAGAGAGGGGACAATTGAGAAGAGAGAGAGAGAGAGAGAGAGAGAAGGGTAACTGAACTCCTCCCAGCAGTTCATCCCCCCAGCCAAGAACAGACCCTCGCGAGGCTGTTCTTCCTTGTATTGTTCATCACCACCATCCCAAGAGGCAATCCACCACACCACACACTGGAGTAGGGTATTACACCACGACGGTGGCCCGAACCAGTATAAACCCTGTGTCTCTTGTGTTGTTCTTTCCATAGCTTAGACCTTAGCGAGGCGGAGGGGTGCAGGTAGGTAGGAGGCGAAATCTCCGCGCGCACCCCAGTGTTCGAACCTCAAGGGTCTGCCGGAACCTGAAATCCAACATTTGGCGCGCCTGGTAGGGGTGCGCCAGAATCCACCTTCTACCGCTTCATGCCCCGTCGCGTCGTCGTCACCATGTCCGGCGACCAGGCGGGCAACCCAGATCCGTGGGCGGCGTGGCCCGCCCGCGCAGAGCCGCTCACCTCGGGCGACCCCGTGCCCCAGGTAGCTCGCGGTCCGCAGGGCGCTGCGGGCCGCGGGCGACGCGGACAGGCTTCGACAGCTCTCACACCGTGGCAGGCGCGGTCGGCAGCAAGGGCCTCCAATCACGCCGCGACCACAACACCGTACACCCGCAGGGAGCAGGCGAACTCGAGGGCCGCGCTCACAGTGGCCCAACAGCTGCTGCAGTGCAGGCTGCTGGAGGGCGGCCGCGATGTGCTGCTGGAGCGAGTGGCAGAGCTCCTGGGCTTCGCCACCTCGGGGGCTCACCCCTTCTGCACCCAGCTCCCATCTCAAGCCCAGGGCGGCCCGCACGGGGGCTCCGCGCGCGCTCGCGGGCTCCAAGGCTACTCCAACGCCAGCGAAGCTGTCAGCACCGGACCGGCGGCGGCGCTGCCCCCGCTCCCGGTCCGCGAAGAAGGACTCGACACGACCCGCGGCCCCAGTGGACAGCCGCGCTGCCACCCCATGGTGGGCGCGTCAGACAGGACCGCGTGGCATGCGGAGCATTACGGCGTGGCATTCGGGATGACGGCGCCAGAGGAATACGTGCCCCTCATGATGGACCAAGGACACCCACACGAGAGCGAACAAGGCTCGCTCCACAGCCCAAGCTGGGGGGACAAGGCGCCAGAAGCTGAGCCTTTCCAGGAGCCCCGGGACGGCCCCACTGGCCACGCTGGAGGCAACGATTATCGGGTACCGCTAATTCTTCAGGAGCAGGCATACGCTAACCATGGATCACAGGAGGTGCAGGTCGCCACAGCGAGCAGCTGCCCCGCTCCCACGGTCTTCTACCCCTCGGGAGGAGGGCGCACGGGGCTGCAGGAGAGGGGACGGGATCCGACATCACCACCGCGGCGTTCGGAGCAAGGCGTTCTTAGGAGGTAGGCCCTCCGCTGGGGAGGTGCCTCAGGGCCTGCCCCCGGTGGAGGACCCGTGGTCGTCGGGGGAACCGCCGGCGACCGCTCTACCCCATCGGCGGCGTCCTGGTTTCCAGTCGTCGTTGATGGCACTAGAGTGAGGCGCAAGGCGGGGCCCTCATCTGGCGATATGAAGCAAGGCCGGTACCTGTGAAGAAGGCCCAGTGCCTGTGAAGCTCGCCACCACGTGACACTCTCACGTAATAATGAGTGGGGATGTACACGCCCCGGAGTCTCAGGGGTGCCGGTCTCAGGCCCTGGGGCTCCCTCCCACGCCCAGTGGCAGCACTTAGCTCCGCGCTGGTGAGAAGACGTCCAAGATTAGATTAGGTGCCGGACGCGGCCCTTTGTCTGCTTTCGTTGCTTTTCCCTTTGGTTGTCACTTTCCTTCGCTGGATTCAGGTTGGATTCGAATTTGAGATTTGCGTGTGTTCGGGGAAGGGGTGCTTAGTCTCTTTCGAGCAATTTCTCGCATTTTGGTTACCACTTCGCCTCAGCTGCCTCCCCTCGCGAGCCCCTCGCGAGCCGGGTCAGGCTTAGCTTGCGCGCAGCCCAGACTGCCGCCGCCGCGTCCTCTCAGGAGGGTGTTTTACTGCAGATCCAACAGATTCAATCAGGGAACACTCAGGCACCACAGCCTCCCACGGGCTACCTCAGGGCCAGCATGGGACAAAGGTAAACTAGCCGACTAGCGCGTCGCTTAAGCCAACCACTTGGCGCGGGCGCATGGGCAGTATAGCGTCTACTAACACGATCACCACAAGTTTTACATAAGGGGCTCCCCCTCCAAAATGCTCTCACCGCCATCAGGCCAAAACCTGAGTTCTATTCATGCAGGGTAAGGAAGTAGGAATGATACACAATCAGTCGGATAAATCCCCCAATGCGTCCTCAGGAGCACCACCCGAGCCGTTGCTGGCGTCGCTGAACTCGCCATCGCTGTCCACGTCGCCACCAGCGGCGTCAGGGCCGTTCACCACGCCGCCCTCGTCGACGGCCACGATCACGCCGTCGTCGTCTGAAGCGAAGGCCCTGATAAGAGCATCCACATTGTCTTCCACCCAGTGCGCCAGGTCGCCTCGGACGGCCTGGGGGACTGGGGCGATGGCAGCGTCGAAATCGAAGTGGGGATCCATGTTCCAGAGATGGCTGAAGACGCGAGAAAAGGCGCGCCCGAGCAGGGCGCGTCTCCTCCTCCACCAACCTATCAGCCCTGACCGACTGCGCCTCCAGCTGCGTCACCACGTCAGTGAAGAACTGAAGATTGCCGGCGTAGTTGACTGCGTGTGGCTCGCCAACAGCCGCCTCGCAGTTGTTGCCCAAGGCTGTGTTGGCTCTCTCTCGGAGCGTGGTGAGCATGGGGCCGTGCTCATGCTCCAGGATCCGCCGCTGACGTATCTCGTCCGTATCTGGCGCGCGACGGCCTCGGCCTCCTCCACCCGCTTGTGAAGAAGGAGCACCTCGGCCTGGGAGGTGGTTAACTCACCTTGCGCCACCTCAAGGGCGGCCCGGAAAGCATCGGCCCGCCGCGTCGCCTCCTCCAGCTTGGCCCTCAAGGCAGCAGTCCCACCTTCAGCTTCGGCTCGGATCAACCCCAGCTTCTCTTCGAACTCGTGCTCGAGGTTCAAATGCGCCATCGCCACCCGACGTCCGACCTCCTCCAGGACACGGGCTTCCTGTGAAGCGACATCATCCTCCGCCTGTGTCACCAAGCGCTCCCTCGTCTCCAGGAGCTCGTACTCGCGGGTACGTTCGGCGCCTTCCAGCGTCAGCGCCTCCTCACGCTTCTGGAGCTCTGCTGAGTCGCCAGAGGCCACCTTCATCAACGCGAGGGCTGCCTCACGTAGCTCCACCTGCTCCTCCAATGAGTGGCACCAGGCTAGGAGCTCCCGAGCCCGCTCCTCCGCCACCTTTCGCCGCCGGTCAGCTTCCCGGGCCTCCTCAGCGGCACAAGATCGGGCCTCTCGAGAGGCCACCAGTGACGCCTTGGCCTCTGCGTCGTCAAGATCGTGCTGACGGCACGCAAGGGCGATGGCGCCCTCCAGCGCGCGCCTCTCCGCAGCCAGGCGCAGGCCCTCGGCCTCAAGGCGCGCGTCTTCATCAGCCAGCTCCTCACCAAGCAGGCTCACCGCGTCAGCCGCCCTTCGAAGGAATCCTTGGCGGAGAGCGCGACGCTCCTGAGCATGCTCGAGCATGTCCTCCACACCATCATCTGCCCCAAGCAAGCGCCGGGGGCCATGAATCAGCACTCCCCCTTCGGGCAGGGGGCTGGGGGCTGGCACCCTCACGACGGCCGGGCATGCCACGCCAGAAGCCCGGCCTGGAGCCAATCCGTCCCCAGGCAAAGAGCGCAGGGAGCGCCTCAGCCAATCGCAGTCCACGACCAAGCGAGAAGCCCACGACAGGCTGGCTATGCCACGAGAAGGCCCGCGAAGGAGGATCACGAGGTGCGCAGGGCCATGATACGCCTCGGGACGATTCGCCTCTTCGATCGCCCTCAGCACAAGGGCTCCGCTGCTCGGAGCGCTTGAGGACGGTGGAGGGGGCGAAGCCAAGGGGGACGGCTCCTCAGCCGTCTCCGCAAGCTCGGCTGGAAGGGGCCTGCAGACCAAGGGTCAGTAAAAGCAACAGAAGGATCGGGAGCTGGGAAAGGAGAAGGCTTACTCATCAGTGGCGAAGTACTTCCTATGCTTCAGCAGGCGACAAGGGTAATCGTCGCCCAGGGCCTCCCTTCTCTTCCGGAGGGCCTCAAAGTCCACGCTGAAGTGGCCTAAGAGTTGGGCGCAGGGATCAACCAGTGACGAAGATGGAGCGTCAAAGCGACCTGCGTCAGGGGCGCCTGCATGATGTGCGCTGCCAATCGCCTCGCCAGGAGAAGCAGCCGGAGCCTCAGGGGCCTCGGTCACAGGCGCAGAGGGCAGCTGCTCATCACCCTCAGCCTCAGCGGCATGGGCCCCAAGAACTGGTCCCTCATGAGCATCGCCCGGCGCTGTCACCCCGCCGGGAGCCCCCTCGGCCTCTGGCGCCTCATGCCTCCCTGCTCCGCCGCTTGAGGAAGAGTCGCCTTGGCCGACTGGAAGGGCAGTCACCATCACTGGGTTCTCGCGAGGCCCCTGGAGGCCGACGGGGCGCGGCCCCCACTCATCAAAGATAGGCATCTGCTTCACAAAATCGCCCCTGCTCTGGCAGAGGTACAGCAAGGCCCCTCCCTGTTGAATGCTGCCGAGGTTGGGGTCCCCAGTCAGGGTCAAGAGCGCTGTCCTCAGCACTTCAGGAGTCAGGTCCTCTTCCTGGAGCCTCATACGATCATCGTGCCCACTGAGAGCCCACATCCGGTGGGAGTGGCATTGGAGAGGAGCAACGCGGCGTAGCAGGAACTCCTTCACCACCTTGGGCGCTGTCACGCCAAGCGACCTCAAGAACACGAAGCGGTGCCAGACGAAGACGAGCTGGGGGCTCTCAAGCGTCTCCTGGCCCCAGCCCGAATTGGGGACAGCAGGCGAAGTTGGCTTCGATAGCAGGGGGCTGGGCACCCCTGCGTCCACATACAGCCACCGCTCGTGGAACCCAGCCGCGGGCGGGGGGAGCTTGAAGTCAATCCCAGAGGCCACTGTCTCAGACGCGGCAACGAAGCTCACGCATGCCCAGCATTGGGTAGGGTCGACAAGGCGCAGCTAGAAGAAGTGGCGCAGCAAGGCAACCGAAGGAAGGATGCCCACCATAGCCTCGCAAACAAAGGCGAAGACCGAAAGGAGGGTGATGGATTCAAGACCCAGGTGCATCATGTTGATCTGATAGTGGGAAAGCACGACATTGAAGAAGTCAGAAATGGGAGGAACCAGACCCGCCCACAGGGCGTCGGCAAAATACGGGACCTCGGTGACTATCCTGTCGATGGAAAAGTGGGACGCGGGCCAGGCTGTCGTCCTCCCGCACTCGTTGAAGATAGTGGCCAGAGCCGAGCTGACCTTGCCCAAGCCCTCGGCGGGGGCCGCCAACAGCGGCGGGCAAGGCGGAGACACGGGTTTCTTCCCTCTTCCCTTCTTCGTCGGAGCCATGGCGATGGGGAGGGGGGGAAGGTTCGAGATTGGGTTGAAAACAGAAGCCGGAGTTTGAGCAGAGGAAGGACAGAGGGTGCTCGAGCAACAGAAAGGGGAACGGTTGTGTACGACTAGCATGGCGCAAAATAAGGAGGGCGTGGGGGAACAGTGCCGCCCACGTCCAATCAACCGCCACGCGGCACCCAAGGCCGCAGGCTGTTAGGGCCCGCGGCGCTCCGCTCTTGCCCTTCCGCCTCCCTGCACGGCCAAGTCTGGGCACGCCTTGGGCCCGGGGGCTACTGTCGGCGTTCTGGGAACGGGGGTCCCCAGACTTGCCTGCCTGCGGCCTGCGGCGTGACTCAAAAGGAGGCCCAGCGCGGCCCATCTTCACCAACACAAACCCGAGACCCTCGCGAAGCGCCAAGCCTCGCGGGGCGGATGACACGGAGCTTCCTCAGGCACGGCCTCATCAGGCCGGCTTGCGAGGAGGTGGAGAGATCAAGGCGGGGTACCTCATGAGGTGCCCGTGACGCAAGCCATGACGACCAAGGGCGCTAGGCGGGTGCCAGCCCGCGCAGTGTCCTCCTTTCCCCTTTGGTGCAAAGGGGGCAAGCGCAGCCGCGGAGTACCGAGGCATCAGGCAAAGGTTGCCATTTCGGTGCAACAAGACCAAGACCAGGAGGACTGCAAGATGGAGGTCATCGTTGAGCCCAAGACGGCGTCACCACCAGAGCTTTGTGTAGGCGGAGACTACTTTTGTCAGGATAGCTGGTACTAGCTGTCCCCTTTCAAATTAGCCCGCCATTGTTGGCTCCCTTCCCGCTCGATATTTGGGAAGAGAACCAGGGCCTCTATAAATAGGACCAGCCGCCCAAAGGAAAAGGGGAATCAAAGGATCAGGGGGCTGAGAGGTTAGGGTTTAGAGAGGGGACAATCGAGAAGAGAGAGAGAGAGACAAAGAGAGAGAGAGAGAGAAGGGTAACTGAACTCCTCCCAGCAGTTCATCCCCCCAGCCAAGAACAGACCCTCGCGAGGCTGTTCTTCCTTGTATTGTTCATCATCACCAGCCTAAGAGGCAATCCACCACACCACACACTGGAGTAGGGTATTACACCACGACGGTGGCCCGAACCAGTATAAACCCTGTGTCTCTTGTGTTAGTCTTTCCATAGCTTAGACCTTAGCGAGGCGGAGGGGTGCAGGTAGGTAGGAGGCGAAATCTCCATGCGCACCCCAGTGTTCGAACCTCAAGGTCTGCCGGAACCCGAAATCCGACATTGGGTTTTAAAATATCTCATTCTTAACAACTTGTGAATCATGAGAAACATGAAAGAAAATTGTTAAGAATGGCATATCACCATCCCAAAATATAAGGGAGAACAATTGCACTCCGTATTGCAAGATGAAGAATGCTTGAGCTCCTTTGAAAAGAATCTTCATGAACACTTCGAGAAGGAATTAAGTCCTTGATGAACCAACATGTAGAGCCTCCATGAATAACTCCAGTAACAAAGGATGATAGAAGGAAAGAGAACTTGAAAACACAGGGTGAATCCTTGCAAAGATTTAGATGGATCTTTGTGATGATATAATAGAGAGAGCTTGGAACTCTGGGAAAAGAAAGATGTACAAATGAAAACAAGAATTTTGATGAACCTCCGGAATAAGGAATTAATCACTTGGATGAAACAAGAATAAGAATTACATTATGCGTATCATTCACCAATTTAAATTGATGACAAGCAACAGATTTGGCATACTACTTATTCTCGTTGAAAGAATTAAGATAGATATAGTGCAAACTTGAGAAAGTCTTCAATGAACCACCGGTAGGATTTGGAAACAACGAATGAATTGATATGATAACCAAGGAAGAGAACTCTTGAATGAACCACCGTAAGAATTGAAAATGAACGAATAAAAGATAAAGAAACACCGGGAAGAATTAGAGAACGAATGAAGATACTTGAGAGAATTTAGATACATAAGAACGAAGAGATCACGAGCTGATTAGAGAATACTTGAATGATGCACCAGTAAGATTTGGAGAATGAGAGCTGAAAGCTAAGAATAAATAAACCCACAATGATGGTCTTCGGAGAATCAAACTGAAAAGAATCTTGAATTTCTCCGTTTGGGTAAAAAAATCTCACAATCGGAAAATAATTATGATAGGATGGCATCAAGCTAGAACCATGAATCTTGAAAGGAATGGAGCAAGATTTAAGAGAAACTCTTCTTCGGTCTTCAAAATCCGAGAATGACGACAAGAAACAACACCATGAATTGTTGAGACACTCCGGAATAATGAAGAATATAAAGGTTGAATCAACAATGAAAAGAATTTGAAAGATCTTGGAGGAAGACATTTGACTGATGATAATTCATTCTTATGTCAAGTTGGAAAAGAATTTGAGAATAACTTTGGAAAGAATTAGAAGAGTCAGGTAAGATCCTGGGAAAAGACCTGTTGGTTAGGGCCCACTCAAAAGATACACCTTTGGAATGATTTTGAAGAGAGATCGCACCGGTTGAATTAAATGGCTTGAATGAGATAACAACCTCGAAATAGGTTGAACGGATCTTGAATGAAAAGACGAGTCTTCTAAGATATCTTCAGCACTCCAGATAACATGAATAGCAAGAGCTGGATGATTAAGAGGTGCACCGGCATGAGGAAGCTTTTGAAACGAGGAAAGGATATGATCGACAAAGCTTTACTTGAATCCACCGGAGAAGAAAAAGAACGAAGAATGATGAACTTGTAGAGCATCTTGATGAGAATCACCGGGTAAGAACTTTGATTGAAAAGAATGAAGAGACTTCGCATCAATAAGATGGATACTTGATTAAGATATTTGAGTCCTTGAAGAAAACGTGTGGGAGGGCGGGAAAACAAAGGAAACTTGGGCAGATGGAAAGGATACCATTGAGAAAAACATAGACTTGATCTTGCGGATGTTGCAAATGATCAGATCCACTTGAAGAAGAGCACACCGGTTGAGAAGAAATTAAGATAACAAGCTCAATGATCAAGAAGGATTAGTATTCCCAAAGAAATATGAGAACACCGCTTAGAAAGGGTATGGAATCCACATTTAACTTCGAAGCAACTCGAATACCAGAAACTACAAAACAAAGGATTGGCTTGCAGAATAAGCCGGAACAAACATATGATAGAGATTTCGTCCGAAGTTTTTGTGGTGGAGCCCACACGGGCTCGATCGTACAACACCATCATGTACAAGGCAGTGCACATGACATACGAAGCGTCCCCGAGTCAGCATAGCCAAGGAGCCTTCAAGACACAACGAGACCACTTTAAAACCAACCGTGGATGGGGGGACCACTAGACGTCGAACCCCAATCTCATATCATGCATCTGTCGGAAAGATATCCTAGGAGCTACTTGAATTCCAACTTATAAACTCACAAAACTTTCTGGTTATGCAATCAGGTGTTGGGGATATAGGGGAAGCATAATATCTCACCCAAAACTAACAAATCCTACATCCAGGTGTATCCATCCTTCAACACATAACCAAGAAAACCTTTGGAAATCATTTACCTCAACCTTCGAAAAGCATCCATTATACGAGCTATGGCAATAATCCCGAACTCCCGCCCCAGTACTGGGTGGCGTCGAGGTTATCTCACCAACAACTGCATAAAAGAGATTTTCCATGTCGGCGAACTCAGGTATTCCAGAACTGCAACGATAAAATTGTGACGACAACACCTCGGAGCTCAACTCCTCCGGACACTGCCACAACCCCTAAATGTTCTCGTCACAAAACCATTAGAGCGATTCCAAGATACCCGCGTGATCGTAAAAAAATTTCGTGAAATTTGAGGAGAGAATAGTCAAAACTCTACGTCAGGAGGCCTCACCAGAGCGATGAAGGGACTGAGGAGTAAAAAGAATCCTACTCTCCGATATATATAATCCTATAAGACTCAAAACATTTTTCTAGACCCAATAATGTCAGCGATTCGATCAAGTAGGGGGCTCCTAAGTCGGGGAAGGCTCTGATTACCAACTTGTAACACCCACAATGCGCTATATCTCTCACGTGTCAGAGCATGACTTAGTGGTATAACCGCAAAGTAGGCATGTCGCAAGAGGGGTAATCTTTACACATCCCATGTACTGAATAAGAAAGGGATAAAAAGTTGGCCTACAACCGCCATTTCACACAATACATAAATATAGCATTACATCTTCCAGATACAATCAAGGTCCGACTACGGAACCAAAATAAAAAGAAAAGACCACCCCAAATGTCGAGGTCCCCGATCGCCCCAATTGGGCTCCACTACTGATCAAAAGGAAACGAAACACAACAACGAAAAGGTCTTCATCGAGCTCCCGCTTCAGCTCGGTTGCGTCACCTGCACTGGTAACATCGGCACCTGCAAACTGTTTGGAAGTATCTGTGAGTCACGAGGACTCGGCAATCTCACACCTGCGAGATCAAGACTATTTGAGCTTATGGGTAGGAAAGGGGTAGTGAGGTGGAGCTGCAGCAAGCACTAAGCATATATGGTGGCTAACTTACGCAAATAAGAGCGAGAAGAGAAGCGATGCAATGGTCGTGAACGAGAAGTGATCCTGAAACTACTTACATTCAAGCATAACACAAGAACCGTGTTCACTTCCCGGACTCCGCCGGAAAGGGACCATCACGGCTATACACGCGGTTGATGCATTTTAATTAAGTTAAGTTTCAAGTTCTATACAACCGGATATTAACAAATTCCCATATGCCCATAACCGCGGGCATGACTTTCGAAAGTTCAAAACCCTGCAGGGGTGTCCCAACTTAGCCCATCACAAGCTCTCACGGTCAACGAAGGATATTCCTTCTCCCAAGAAGACCCGATTAGACTCGGAATCACGGTTACAAGACATTTCGACAATGGTAAAACAAGACCAGCAAAGCCGCCCAAATGTGCCGACAAATCCCGATAGGAGCTGCACATATCTCGTTCTGAGGGCACACCGGATGAGATATCCTATGAGTAAAACCAAACCTCAAGTTTCCCCGAGGTGGCCCCGCAATCTACTCGGTTCGGACCAACACTTACAGAAGCACTGGCCCGGGGTGGGGGGGTTAAAATAAGATGACCCTTGGGTTAATTACTCCCAAGGGAAAAGTTTAGGTTGTTAGGCAAATGTAAAACCGAGGTTGGGCCTTGCTGGAGGAGTTTTATTCAAGGCTAACTGTCAAGGGGTCCCCATAACACCCAACCATATAAGGAACGCAAAATCAAGGAACATAACACCGGTATGATGGAAACTAGGGAGGCAAAGAGTCGAACTAAACACTAGGCATAAGGCCGAGCCTTCCACCCTTTACCAAGTATCTAGATGCATTAATTAAAATAAGAGATATTGTGATATCCAAACATATCCATGTTCCAAAACATGGAACAAACTCCATCTTCACCTGCAACTAGCAACGCTATAAGAGGGGACGAGCATAGCCAAATAACGGTTTGCTGGGTAAGGTGGGTTAGAGGCTTGACATGGCAATATGGGAGGCATGAAATAGCGAGTGGTAGGTATCGCAGCATAGCAATAGAGCGAGCAACTAGCAAGCAAAGATAGAAGTGATTTCGAGGGTACGGTCATCTTGCCTGAGATCCTGCAAGGAAGAATAACGAGTCCATGAAGAAGACAAACGAACGTAGTCGAACGGATCCTCACAAACGCGAGGTTATCGGAACTAACCCGAGAAGCAACACCGGAAAGAAGCAAACAACATAGTAAACAACCATCACATAAACATGGCATGATGCACAACCAAGTATGATGCATGTCTGGATTAAAGAGGCATGGCATGGCAATATGGACAAACAATCCTACAAATTAAGTGGAGCTCAATATGCAACGAGTTGCATTTTGACGGAACGCCACATTCACGTTATTTAGTTCGATCTCGTTTATGTACCCAACAATATTAAATGTTGATTAACATGGCAATAGGTGAAGCAAATGAAAACTACCTATCTAGGCAAGTTTAAATGAGGTCGGAACAACAAACAACAAGTCCGGAGAAATCCTCATGAGCATACATTAGATTTGGTACTGTTATTCCCTAAAGCATATTTCAGAGTTGTCAAACATGCAAAGCAATACCACCATGTTAAACTAGGCAATTTTTCACCTGATTTACATATAAAGTTTGTTAAGTTCGGAGCTACGGTTAATTAGTTATGAATTAAATCAACTTAACATGGCATATGAGGAAATTAAAGCAAACAGCAAGTTAAACATCTCCAACAAGCACGAAAGTTAGATATTGTGAAACTAGACACAATTCTAAGCATTTTACATATAAAGTTTGTTTTAATTCGATGCACCGTTTGTGAGTTATTATATGCATGTTGTGCTAGGGGTTTTCTGTAAATCTGGTAACTCTGAATAATGTCTAAAATCGCAGGCAAGGAAAAAAACACACCCCGGGCCGAAACTGGCAGGCCCAACTGCACAGGGGGAGGTGGGCGGCTGCTCACCACTGGGCCAAGCCCAATTCAGTGGAGAGGGAGAGGCCGGCAGGGGAACCCTGGGCTGGCCTTGCTAGCGTGCCTGGCGTGGCCCACCAGAGCGCTGGGTCAACGCGTGATGACAGGGTCATCACGTCGAGGCAGAGGCTGGCGGCAGCAAAGATCGGCGACGGGACAGTGTTCTGGCGCGGCGGCACGGCGGGCTTTGGCCGGAACGGACGCGGAGCCGGCTGATCCGGAGTGGAGGAGGCCAGATCTGGCCACGGGGTTCCATTTTTGACGACGGCGAGGACGGGGAGCTCCGGGCGGCGGCAGTCCCTGGCGGAGGGATCCTGCGGGAGCGAGAGCGATCGTGAGGGAGAGGGGATAGCACAGGGAAGGAAGGAGGAGAGGCAGGGGGTGGCGCGACCTGACCGGAGTTGGTCGCCGGCAGCGAGTCCGGCGAGTCGGCAGGAAGGAGCGGAACGGCGAGGTCGGGGTCGAGGGGCTCCTCCCCTCGATCGAGATCGAGAGCGAGGGAGCAAGGAGCGTGGGCCAACGACCGAGCGGCTCGGCCGTGCGGGCCTGGGCGGGCCTCCCATGGGCTACAGCGGGCCTCGCGGTGGTGGGAGGAGGCAGGGGCTACGTGGCGTCGTCCCGTTGACTGCGGGCGACTCCGCGGTGGCGGCTGGCCACTAGGAGCGCGCCATCTGGCGATGGCGAGGTGGCGGTGCAGGAAGAGACCAAGTGGCGCCGGCGACAAGTGGAGGCCAGGGAGGGGCTCGGCGCTGAAATTGAGGGGGAGGGGGCTAGAGGTAGGTGGAGGGCTAGGGATGCCCAAAAATGGCATGGAGGGGGTCTATATAAGGCAAGGGGGCTAGGGTTAGGGGGTTTGAGGCCGTTCCAGAGCTGTTCGATCTCGATCGGATGATCCGGAGCGGAGGAGGTTAGATAGGTGGGCTAGTGGGCTGTGCTAGAGAGAGATGGGCTGATAAGAGAGGAGAGAGAGGCCCAGCAGTAGCTTCTGGAGACCGAAAACGTCCAACGTATGACCGGCTATAATGCCGCTATATGTTTAACGGTTGGGCTATCAAACAATCTCCGAATGCGATGAAACTTGGCAGGCGACCTACTAACAACAAAACAACACGACAAGCCAACTTTCATCCCATTCCGAGGACATTTTCCGGCCACTTATAAAATAATATTTCGGAGGTGCCGCGGGTGCGTGCAAGTGTGTCTAGGCTCAGAACGGACTACAGAGAGAATGAGGAGACAGGGACGAATGCAAGTTTTGAAAACATGATGATGCAATGCACATGATGACATGACAGGATGCAATAGGCAAGCAAATGACATGGCAACGACGGCGAATAACTGGAAGACACCTAGCGCATCGGTCTCGGGGCGTCACAACACTCCACCACTACGTGAGGATCTCGACCCGAGATCTAGAATGGCACCGGAGAGAAACGTAAGAGGAAGAGAAGAGGTAAAACTAAGTTGCTTCTTTGACAAACGAGTGAAACCAAAGAACCTTGAGAGGTTGAACAAATTGAAAAAAAAAGAATGCAATGAAGGTGAACGAAGTTGAAAACACTTTGTTAGATAAGAGGAACAAGGAACATTACTAGAATCTTGTAGGTTGAAAGACATAAGAAGTGGGTTACAATGGTCAAGAAGTATATGCAAGCACTCCGGTTGAAACGAGATGTACAAGGGACGATAAAGACCAACTATGACAACACTCCGGTTGGAAATGGAAGGTAAAGACTGAACATGGCAAAAATGAGAGCACTTGGATGAGACTCCGGTTAGAAGAGGAATGATATTCACAACACTCCGGTTAAACAAGATAGAGAAGGAAAAAGAATGATATAATTTGGACAGCACTCCGACTAAATGGATAAGCAAAAGGATAGAACAAATGTAAAACCGAGGTTGGGCCTTGCTGGAGGAGTTTTATTCAAGGCTAACTGTCAAGGGGTCCCCATAACACCCAACCATGTAAGGAACACAAAATCAAGGAACATAACACCGGTATGATGGAAACTAGGGAGGCAAAGAGTTGAACAAAACACTAGGCATAAGGCCGAGCCTTCCACCCTTTACCAAGTATCTAGATGCATTAATTAAAATAAGAGATATTGTGATATCCAAACATATCCATGTTCCAAAACATGGAACAAACTCCATCTACACCTGCAACTAGCAACGCTATAAGAGGGGATGAGCATAGCCAAACAACGGTTTGTTGGGTAAGGTGGGTTAGTGTGATGCCCCGAGACCGATGTGCCAGGTGTCTTCCAGTTATTCGCCGTCGTTGCCTTGTCACTTGCTTGCGTGTTGCATCTTGTCATGCCATCTTGTGCATTGCATCATAATGTTTTTAAAAACTTGCATCCGTCCGGGTCCCACCTTCTTTCCGTGGTCCGTTCTGAGCCCAGACACACTTGCACACGCCCGCGGCATGTCCGAAATATTATTTTATAAGTGGCCGGAAAATGTTCTCAGATTGGGTTGCAAGTTGGCAAGCGGTGTTGTTATAGTGTTAGTAGGTCGCCTGCCAAGTTTCATCGCGCTCGGAGTCCGTTCGACGCCCCAACGGATAACTATAGCGGCAATATAGCCGGTCACCGGAAACAGTCGTCGGGCCTCCCTCTCTTCTCTTCTCTTAGCTCGAGACCGTCTACACAGCCCACTATCTACCGCCAGGTCCAACCTAACCTCTCTCGTCAGCCCGCGGCCTCCTCGCGCGCGCGTCCGAAAATTGTCCCGGACCCGACCCGAGCAGTCGTCACCGTTGTGTCCGGAACATCCCGAAACATCTACAAAACGTCTCCGTTTTTATTTTTGGGCTACCTAACCTATTTTTTCCCATCCGTCCTATTACGATCGGAGGGACCTAACCTAAACCGATTTCATCTGCTATATATAGCCCCTAACCCTAAATTCTAGGACTTTTGTCCCCTCTAGCGGCCGCCACCTACAGTCTTCCTCCAATCTCGGGATCTCCACCCGATCCACCTGCTCCTCTCTTTCCGCGGCTAGCCATCCCTTCGATCCATCCACCCACTCGATCCACCTCCCTATTTCTCCGCAGGCCCGCAAGGCCCGAGTGCCTCGTCCCGTGCCTCGATCCAGGAGGAATCGGGAGTAGCTCTGCCCTTCGCACGCCGACGCTAGCGACCTCAACTACCACCACTGAAGCCGCCATGACCAGGCCATCGCCCTCACCTGCGCCCCTTCTTCTCTTTTCCTGCCTTCTCCTTCCTCCTCTGCTCTAATCCCTCTCTCTCTCTCTACTTCTCTTGCTTCCGCAGGAACCAAAGGAGTTCTGCCCCGACGCCATGGACGGGGGTCGCCGCTCCCTAACTCCGGCCTCGTGCGGGCTTGCCAAGCCCCAAGCCACGCTGGATCTGGAGGGCATCACCGCCGCCGCACCTTTTTCCGACCTCCACGACCTTCTCTGGCCCCGTTCCCATTGAAGGCCGTCGGCGTCGCTCGGGTTCAACGTGCCCTGTTGTTGTGCCTGCATCGCCCCGTTGACGCGTCTCCCCCGAACAGGTCTTCCCCGCTCACCGTTGACTGCGTCCTGCTGCGTGGGCCGCCTCCAGCGCCCTCCTGGCCGCGTCTCGCTTCGTGGCCCAGCGCCTGCGGAGCCGGCCTACTCGACCGCACCCCTGGGCTGCCTCCACCAACAAGCGCCAAGGCCCAGTCGCCCGTGCTTGCTGCAGCCTTAGCCTACCAGATCCGCTGGCCCAAGGCCCGCGAGGTGAGCACAAGCCAGCCCATCCCTGCTTGCTTATGTGACGCCCTGGGCGCTGAATAATATCCTGCGCTCAGCCAGATTCAGCCCAGTGCATGTTTTTTTCGGTCCGGCGAATTTCTCTTTTATTCCAGAGACAACAGTTTTGCACAAAAACCCTCATACTTCATTCATTTAATAACTTCACATCCGTGCATCGGATTAAAACAAACTTAATATGAAACTTGCTTAGAATTTCATCTAGTTTAATAATATCCAATTTTCATCTATGTTTAAAATGTTTAAAATGATGTTTGTTTAAATTTTCTTAAATAACTTGCTAAAATGCTTTGATTCATAACTAATTAACCGTAGCCCCAAACCTAACAAACTTTATATGTAAATGAGGTAGAAAAATGCCTAGTTTAGCATGATGCACTCATCTAGCATGTTTAACAACTCTAAAATTATTTTTAGGGCAGAACAGTACCAAACCCAATATATGCATATGAGGGTTTTCCGGACTTGTTGTTTGTTGTTCCGGCCTCATTTGAACTTGCCTAGATTAGATAGTTTCATCATGCTTCACCTTCTGCCATGCTAACAACATTTAACCTTGTTGGGTACATAAACGAGAGAGAACTAAATAAGTCATGTGGTGTTTTGTCAATATGCATCCCGATGCATATTGAGCTGCATTTAACTTGTAGTATTGTTTGTGCATGTTGCCATGCCATGCCTCATTAAACCGGACATGCATCATACTTGGTTGTGCATCGTGTCATGCTTATTGGATGGTTGTTTACTATGTTGTTTGCTTCTTTCCGGTGTTGCTTCTTCAGGTTAGTTCCGATAACGTGGCGTTTGTGAGGATCCGTTCGACTACGTCCGTTTGTCTTCTTCATGGACTCGTTCTTCTTCCTTGCGGGATCTCAGGCAAGATGACCATACCCTCGAAATCACTTCTATCTTTTCTTGCTTAGTTGCTCGCTCTTTTGCTATGCCTATGCTGCGATACCTACCACTTGCTTATCATGCCTCCCATATTGTTGAACCAAGCCTCTAACCCACCTTGTCCTAGCCAACCGTTGTCTGGCTATGTTATCGCGTTGCTCAGCCCCTCTTATAGCGTTGCTAGTTGCAGGTGAAGATTGAAGTTTGTTCCTTGTTGGAACATGGAGATGTTGTTCCTTGTTGGAACATGTTTACTTGTTGGGATATCACAATATCTCTTATTTAATTAATGCATCTATATACTTGGTAAAGGGTGGAAGGCTCGGCATTATGCCTGGTGTTTTGTTCCACTCTTGCCGCCCTAGTTTCCATCATATCGGTGTTATGTTCCTGGATTTTGCGTTCCTTACGCGGTTGGGTTATAATGGGAACCCCTTGACAGTTCGCCTTGAATAAAACTCCTCCAGCAAGGCCCAACATTGGTTTTACCATTCGCCACCTAGCCTTTTCTTTCCCTTGGGTTCTGCAGACTCAAGGGTCATCTTATTTTAACCCCCTGGGCCAGTGCTTCTCCAAGTGTTGGTCCAACTGAGCGATGTCCGAGGCTACCAGGGGCAACTCTGGGCTAGCTTACCCGATGTCTTGCTCATCCGGTGTGCCCTGAGAACGAGATATGTGCAGCTCCTATTGGGATTTGTCGGCACATCTGGGTGGCTTTGCTGGCCTTGTTTTACCAGTGTCGAAATGTCTTGTAACCGGGATTCCGAGCCTGATCGGGTCTTCCCGCTAGACGGAATATCCTTCGTTGACCGTGAGAGCTTGTTATGGTCTAAGTTGGGACCCCCTGCAGGGATTTGAACTTTTGAAAGCCATGCCCGCGGTTATGGGCAGATGGGAATTTGTTAATGTCCGGTTGTAGAAAACCTAAAGTTGACCTTAATTAAAATGCATCAACCGCGTGTGTTACCGTGATGGTCTCTTTCCGGCGGAGTCCGTCAAGTGAACACGGTGTTGGAGTAATGCTTGACGTAGGTTGTTTTAGGATGACTTCTTGATCATAGTTCCTCGACCGTGCTTTTGCCTTCTCTTCTCGCTCTCTTTTGCGAATATGTTAGCCACCATATATGCTAGTCGCTTGCTGCAGCTCCACCTCATACCTTTACCTTACCTATAAGCTTAAATAGTCTTGATCGCGAGGGTGCGAGATTGCTGAGTCCCTGTGGCTCACAGATTACTTCCAAAACCAGCTTTCAGGTGCCGATGAGTCCGTACCGATGACGCAACCTAGCTCAGGAGGAGCTCGATGAAGATCTTGTCCTTTGTGTTGTTTCGTTCTAGTTGATCAGTAGTGGAGCCCAGTTGGGGTCAATCGGGGACCTTGTCGCATTTGGGGTTCTTCTTTTATTTCGTTACCGTAGTCGGACCATGATTGTATTTGGATGTTGTAATGATGTATTCTTGTATTTGTGTGAAGTGGCAATTGTAAGCCAACTATGTATCTTTTCCCCTATTGTATTACATGGGTTGTTTGCGAAGATTACCTCACTTGCGACATTGCTTTCAATGCGGTTATGCCTCTAAGTCGTGCTTCGACACGTGGGAGATATAGCCGCATCGAGGGCGTTACAAGTTGGTAATCAGAGCCTTCCCCGACCTTAGGAGCCCCCACTGCTTGATCGAATTAGCGGACGAGTTGAGTCTAGAAAATGTTTTGAGTCATTTAGGAATTATATATCGGAGAGTTTAGGAATTCTTTTTACTCCCCAGTCCCTTCATCGCCCTGGTAAGGCATCCTCACGTAGAGTTTTGACTCTTCTCTTCTCAAATTTCACTAAAAAAAATTAGGATCATGTGGGTATCTTGGAATCGTTCCGATGGTTTTGTGACGAGAACATTGTTCTTGGTGCCTCCTGCCATTTAGGGGTTGTGGCAGTGTCCCGGGGAGTTGAGCTCCGAGGTGTTGTCGTGACAATTTTATCGTTGCAGTTCTGGAATACCTGAGATTAGTTTCGCCGACATTAAAAATCTCTTTTATGCAGTTGTTGGTGAGATAACCTCGATGCCACCCAGTACTGGGGCGGGAGTTCGGGAGTATTGCCATAACTCGTATAACGGATGCTTTTCGAAGGTTGAGGTAGACGATTTCCGAAGGTTTCTTGGTTATGTGTTGAAGGATGGATACAGCTGGATGTAGGATTTGCTAGTTTTGGGTGAGATATTATGCTTCCCCTGTATCCCCAACACTTGATTGCATAATCGGAAAATTTCAGGAGTTTATAAGTGGGAATTCAAGTAGCTCTTAGAATATCTTTCCGACAGATGTATGATATGAAATTGGGGTTCGACGTCTAGTGGTCCGCCTATCCACGGTTGGTTTTACAGTGGTCTCGTTGTGTCTTAAAGAGTCCTTGGCTATGCCGACTCAGGGACGCTTCGTATGTCATGTGCACTGCCTTGTACATGATGGTGCTGTACGATCGAGCCCGTGTAGGCCCCACCACGAAAACTTTGGATGAAATCTCTATCATATGTTTGTTCCAGCTTATTCTGCAAGCCAATCCTTTGTTTTTTTTTGAGTTGTGGTATTCGAGTTGCTTCGAAGTCAAAGGTTGATTCCATACCTTCCCCAAATGGTGTTCTCATATTCCTATGTGAATACTAATCCTTCTTGATCATCGAGATTGCGTTGTCAATCCTTTTCACCATTGTGTTTCTCTTCAAGTGGACCCGATCACTTCAACATTCACAAGATCAATTATCAGTTCTTCTCAATGTTGTTTGTTTCATCCGTCTCCAAGTTGCCTTTGTTTTTCCCACCCTCCCACCCTTTTTCCTCGAGGACTAAGATTTTTCTTAATCAAATATCCATTTTATTCATGTGAAGTCTCTTCTTTCTTTTCTTTCAATATTCTTATCCGGTGATTCTCATGAAGATACTAACGGAGCTTCTAGTTCATCATTCTTCGTTTCTTTTATCTTCTCCGGTGGTTTCAAGTCAAGCTTTGTTGATCTTACCCCTTTTCCTCATTTCAATACCTTCTCATGCCGGTGCACCTCATATTCATTCATTTCTCGCTATTCAATTGTTCCGGAGTGCTCAAGATATCTCGAAGATTCATGTTTCCACTCTACATTCATTCAAGATCTTTCGAGGATGTTACCTCATTCAAGCCATTTAATTCAACCGGTGCATTCTCTCTTTTAAATCATCAACGGTGTTTCTTTTGAGTGGGCCCTAACCCACAGGTCTGTTTCCAGGATCTTACCTGACTCTTCAAATTTTCCCAGAGGTATTCTCATATTCTTTTCGAAGTTTGACGTAAGAATGAGTTATCATCAGTCATATGTATTTCTCCAAGATCTGTCAAATTTTTTCATCGTTGGTTCAACCTTTCTATTTATCATTTGGGAGTATCGCAACAATTCACGGTGGTATTTCTCGTCGTCATTCTCAGTTTGGAAGACCGAAGAAGATTCTTCTTTCAACCTTGCTCCATTCTCTTCAAGATTCGTCATTCGAGATTGTTGCCATTCTCTCATAATTGTTTCTGATTGTCAGAATTCTTTCTCACCCATCCGGAGTAATTTAGGAGTCTTTTCAGTTTGATTCTCCGAAGGCCATCATTTCGGGATTTTTCATTCTCAGCTTTCAGCTATCATTCTCCAATTTTACCGGTGCTTCACTCAAGTGATCTTTAATCGGCTCGTGATCTCTTCGTTCTCATGTATCTAAATCCTCTCAAGCATCTTCGTTCATTTCATAATTCTTCCCGGTGATTCATTATCTTTTATTCATTATTTTTCAATCCTTATGGTGGTTCGTTTAAGAATTCTCTTCCTTCTTTATCATACCAATTCATTCGTTGTTTCGATTCCACGGGTGGTTAGTTGAAGACCTTCTCAAGTTGGCGCCGTATCTATCCTAATCTTTCTTCGAGAATAAGTTGTATGCAATCCGTTTGCTTGTCATAAATTTAATTGGTGAAGGAGGAGCATAACATAATTCTTATTCTTGATTCACCCAAATGATTAATTCCTTATTCCGGAGGCTCTTCAAATTCTTGGTTTCATTTGTTTCATCTTTCTTTTCCTGAGTTCCAAGCTTTTCCGCATTATTTCGTCGTGAAGATTCATCTAAATCATCGCAAGGCTTCACCTTGTGTTTTTCAACCTCTCATTCCTTCCGTTTGATCATCCTTTTGTTACCGGAGTTCTTAATGAAGGTTCTTCATGATGGTTCATCAAGGAATTATATTCCTTCTCGAAGTGTTATCGAGATTCTTTTCTAAGGAGCTCAAGCATTCTTCATCTTTCTATCCGGAGTGCAATTCTTTCTTCCATATTATTGGAGGTGGTTTTACATCATTCTTGATAATTTGAGTTCATGATTCACATGTTATTAAGAATAAGGTATTTTAAATCCATCAATCTCTTCCTTGGAGTTATCTTGGGTTATATTTCACCTTAAGCCTTCCCTAAGGATTGTTGCTATTATGGTGCTTATAAATGATCCAAGTTCTTCATTTATCGTTTCCGGTGCGATATATTTTCTCGTCTCCTTGTTCTTATCAATCCAATTCTTTTCCCATGAGTGGCAGGTTGTCACCTCATAATTTGAGATGTATTCCATAAGACCATATCGAGATTATTCTTTTCGTTGTTGGTTTTCCAACAACTACAATCTAGCATTTGTTGTAAGCGTGCTCCCTCAAGATCTTGTTTCCCTTCGTTCATTCCATTCCATTATTTCATTCCGGAGGCCTTGTGATGTTGCTCTTTTCAATCATCATCTCGAATTGTGAAGATCATGTTCTTTTCGGGCTTATCCATTTAACCGGAGTGTGTGCCCGCTGCTCAAGTTCTTTCATTTTATCAAGTCTTGCATCCCTTCTCAACCGGAGTGCTATTCAATTTGTTCTTCCTTGTTCCTCTTCCCTACCGGAGTGCTTTCAACTTTGTTCTTCTTCGTTGCTTTCTTTCTTTCAATTGTTCAACATCTCAAGCTTCCTTGGTTTCACTCGTTTGTCAAAGAAACAACTTAGTTTTACCTATTATCTTTCTTTTCCATTGTCCCTCCGGTGCCATTCTAGATCTCGGGACGAGATCCTCTCGTAGTGGTGGTGTGTTGTGACGCCTCGAGACCAATGTGCCAGGTGTCTTCCAGTTATTCGCCGTTGTTGCCATGTCATTTGCTTGCGTGTTCCATCTTGTCATGTCATCATGTGCATTGCATCATCATGTTTTTAAAAACTTGCATCCGTCCAGGTCCCCCCTTCTTTCCGTGGTCCGTTCTGAGCCTAGACACACTTGCACGCGCCCGCGGCATGTCCGAAATATTATTTTATAACTGGCCAGAAAATGTTCTCGGATTGGGTTGAAAGTTGGCAAGCGGTGTTGTTATAGTGTTAGTAGGTCGCCTGCCAAGTTTCATCGTGTTCGGAGTCCGTTCGACGCCCCAACGGATAACTATAGCGGCAATATAGCCGGTCTAACGGCAAACATTTTCGGTCTCCGGAAACAGTCGTCGGGCCTCCCTCTCTTCTCTTCTCTCAGCTCGAGAGCGTCTACACAGCCCACTACCTACCGCCAGGTCCAACCTAACCTCTCTCGTCAGCCCGCGGCCTCCTCGCGCGTGCGTCCGAAAATTGTCCCGGACCCGACCCGAGCAGTCGTCACCGTTGTGTCCGGAACATCCCCAAACATCTACAAAATGTCTCCGTTTTTCTTTTTGGGCTACCTAACCTATTTTTTCCCGTCCGTCCGATTAAGATTGGAGGGACCTAACCACCCTAAACCGATTTCATCTGCTATATATAACCCCTAACCCTAAATTCTAGGACTTTTGTCCCCTCTAGCCGCCGCCACCTACAGTCTCCCTCCAATCTCGGGATCTCCACCCGATCCACCTGCTCCTCTCTTTCCGCGCCTAGCCGTCCCTTCGATCCATCCATCCACTCGATCCACCTCCCTATTTCTCCGCAGGCCCGAGTGCCTCGTCCCGTGCCTCGATCCAGGAGGAATCGGGAGTAGCTCTGCCCTTCGCACGCCGACGCTAGCGACCTCAACTACCACCACTAAAGCCGCCATGACCAGGCCATCGCCCTCACCTGCGCCCCTTCTTCTCTTTTCCTGCCTTCTCCTTCCTCCTCTGCTCTAATCCCTCTCTCTCTCTACTTCTCTTGCTTCCGTAGGAACCAAAGGAGTTCTGCCCCGACGCCATGGACGGGGGTCGCCGCTCCCTAACTCCGGCCTTGTGCGGGCTTGCCAAGCCCGAAGCCGCGCCGGATCTGGAGGGCATCACCGCCGCTGCACCTTTTTCCGACCTCCATGACCTTCTCCGGCCCCGTTCCTGTCGAAGGCCGTCGGTGTCGCTCGGGTTCAGCGTGCTCTGTTGTTGTGCCTGCATCGCCCCGTTGACGCGTCTCCCCCGAACAGGTCTTCCCCGCTCGCCGTTGACCGTGTCCTGCTGCATGGGCCACCTCCAGCGCCCTCCTGGCCGCGTCTCGCTTCGTGGCCTAGCGCCTGCGGAGCCGGCCTACTCGAGCGCACCCCTGGGATGCCTCCACCGACAAGCGCCAAGGCCCAGTCGCCCGTGCTTGCTGCAGCCTTAGCCTACCAGATCCGCTGGCCTAAGGCCCGCGAGGTGAGCACAAGCCAGCCCATCCCTGCTTGCTTATGTGACGCCCTGGGCGCTGAATAATATCCTGCGCTCAGCCAGATTCAGCCCAGTGCATGTTTTTTTCCGTCTGGCGAATTTCTCTTTTATTCCAGAGACAACAGTTTTGCAGAAAAACCCTCATACTTCATTCATTTAATAACTTCACATCCGTGCATCGGATTAAAACAAACTTAATATGAAACTTGCTTAGAATTTCATCTAGTTTAATAATATCCAATTTTCATCTATGTTTAAAATGTTTAAAATGATGTTTGTTTAAATTTGCTTAAATAACTTGCTAAAATGCTTTGATTCATAACTAATTAACCGTAGCCCCAAATCTAACAAACTTTATATGTAAATGGGGTAGAAAAATGCCTAGTTTAGCATGATGCACTCATCTAGCATGTTTAACAACTCTAAAATTATGTTTAGGGCAGAACAGTACCAAACCCAATATATGCATATGAGGGTTTTCCGGACTTGTTGTTTGTTGTTCCGGCCTCATTTAAACTTGCCTAGATTAGATAGTTTCATCATGCTTCACATTCTGCCATGCTAACAACATTAAACCTTGTTGGGTACATAAACGAGAGAGAACTAAATAAGTCATGTGGTGTTTTGTCAATATGCATCCCGATGCATATTGAGCTCCGTTTAACTTGTAGTATTATTTGTGCATGTTGCCATGCCATGCCTCATTAAACCGGATATGCATCATACTTGGTTGTGCATCGTGTCATGCTTATGTGATGGTTGTTTACTATGTTGTTTGCTTCTTTTCGGTGTTGCTTCTTCGGGTTAGTTCCGATAACGTGGCATTTGTGAGGATCCGTTCGACTACGTCCGTTTGTCTTCTTCATGGACTCGTTCTTCTTCCTTGCGGGATCTCAGGAAAGATGACCATACCCTCGAAACCACTTCTATCTTTGCTTGCTTAGTTGCTCGCTCTTTTGCTATGCCTATGCTGCGATACCTACCACTTGCTTATCATGTCTCCCATATTGTTGAACCAAGCCTCTAACCCACCTTGTCCTAGCAAACCGTTGTTTGGCTATGTTACCGCGTTGCTCAGCCCCTCTTATAGCGTTGCTAGTTGTAGGTGAAGATTGAAGTTTGTTCCTTGTTGGAACATGGAGATGTTGTTCCTTGTTGGAACATGTTTACTTGTTGGGATATCACAATATCTCTTATTTAATTAATGCATCTATATACTTGGTAAAGGGTGGAAGGCTCGGCCTTATGCCTGGTGTTTTGTTCCACTCTTGCCGCCCTAGTTTCCGTCATATCGGTGTTATGTTCCCGGATTTTGCGTTCCTTACGCGGTTGGGTTATAATGGGAACCCCTTGACAGTTTGCCTTGAATAAAACTCGTCCAGCAAGGCCCAACATTAGATTTACCATTCGCCACCTAGCCTTTTCTTTCCCTTGGGTTCTGCAGACTCAAGGGTCATCTTGTTTTAACCCCCCCGGGCTAGTGCTTCTCTAAGTGTTGGTCCAACTGAGCGATGTCCGAGGCTACCAGGGGCAACTCTGGGCTGGCTTACCCGACGTCTTGCTCATCCGGTGTGCCCTGAGAACGAGATATGTGCAGCTCCTATCGGGATTTGTGGGCACATCTGGGTGGCTTTGCTGGTCTTGTTTTACCATTGTCGAAATGTCTTGTAACCGGTATTCCAAACCTGATCGAGTCTTCCCGCTAGAAGGAATATCCTTCATTGACCGTGAGAGCTTGTTATGGGCTAAGTTGGGACCCCCTACAGGGATTTGAACTTCCGAAAGCCGTGCCCGCGGTTATGGGCAGATGGGAATTTGTTAATGTCCGGTTGTAGAAAACCTAAAGTTGACCTTAATTAAAATGCATCAACCGCGTGTGTTACCATGATGGTCTCTTTCCGGCGGAGTCCGGGAAGTGAACACGGTGTTGGAGTAATGCTTGACGTAGGTTGTTCTAGGATCACTTCTTGATCATAGTTCCTCGACCGTGCTTTTGGCTTCTCTTCTCGCTCTCTTTTGTGAATATGTTAGCCACCATATATGCTAGTCGCTTGCTGCAGCTCCACCTCATACCTTTACCTTACCTATAAGCTTAAATAGTCTTGATCGCGAGGGTGTGAGATTGCTGAGTCCCTGTGGCTCACAGATTACTTCCAAAACCAGCTTGCAGGTGCCGATGAGTCCGTACCGATGACGCAACCTAGCTCAGGAGGAGCTCGATGAAGATCTTGTCCTTTGTATTGTTTCGTTCTAGTTGATCAGTAGTGGAGCCCAGTTGGGGTCGATCGGGGACCTTGTCCCATTTGGGGTTCTTCTTTTATTTCGGTACCGTAGTCGGACCTTGATTGTATTTGGATGTTGTAATGTTGTATTCTTGTATTTGTGTGAAGTGGCGATTGTAAGCCAACTATTTATCTTTTCCCCTATTGTATTACATGGGTTGTTTGCGAAGATTACCTCACTCGCGACATTGCTTTCAATGCGGTTATGCTTCTAAGTCGTGCTTCGACACGTGGGAGATATAGCCGCATCAAGGGCGTTACAGTTAGAGGCTTGACATGCAATATGGGAGGCATGAAATAGCGAGTGGTAGGTATCGCAGCATAGCAATAGAGCGAGCAACTAGCAAGCAAAGATAGAAGTGATTTCGATGGTATGGTCATCTTGCCTGAGATCCTGCAAGGAAGAAGAACGAGTCCATGAAGAAGACAAACGGACGTAGTCAAACGGATCCTCACAAACGCGACGTTATCGGAACTAACCCGAGAAGCAACACCGGAAAGAAGCAAACAACATAGTAAACAACCATCACATAAACATGGCATGATGCACAACCAAGTATGATGCATGTCCGAATTAAAGAGGCATGGCATGGTAATATGCACAAACAATCCTACAAATTAAGTGGAGCTCAATATGCAACGAGTTGCATTTTGACGGAACGCCACATTCAAGTTATTTAGTTCGATCTCGTTTATGTACCAAACAATACTAACTGTTGATTAACATCGCAATAGGGGAAGCAAATCAAAACTACCTATCTAGGCAAGTTTAAATGAGGTTGGAACAACAAACAACAAGTCCGGAGAAATCCTCATGAGCATATATTAGATTTGGTACTGTTATTCCCTAAAGCATATTTTAGATTTGTTAAACATGCAAAGCAATGCCACCATGTTAAACTAGGCAATTTTCCACCCGATTTACATATAAAGTTTGTTAAGTTCGGAGCTACGGTTAGTTAGTTATGAATTAAATCAACTTAACATGGCATATGAGGAAATTAAAGCAAACAGCAAGTTAAACATCTCCAAGAAGCACGAAAGTTAGATATTGTGAAACTAGACACAATTCTAAGCATTTTACATATAAAGTTTGTTTTAATCCGATGCACCGTTTGTGAGTTATTATATGCATGTTGTGCAAGGGGTTTTCTGTAAATCTGGTAACTCTGGATAATGTCTAAAATCGCAGGCAAGGAAAAAACACATCCCGGGCCGAAACTGGCAGGCCCAACTGCACAGGGGGAGGTGGGCGGCTGATCACCACTTGGCCAAGCCCAATTCAGTGGAGAGGGAGAGGCCGGCAGGGGAACACTGGGCCGGCCTTGCTAGCGTGCCTGGCGCGGCCCACCAGAGCGTTGGGTCAACGCGTGACGACAGGGTCATCACGTCGAGGCAGAGGCTGGCGGCGGCAAAGATCGGCGACGGGACAGTGTTCCGGCGCGGCGGCAGGGCGGGCTTTGGCAAGAACGGACACGGAGCCGACAGATCCGGAGTGGAGGAGGCCAGATCTGGCCCCGGGGTTCCATTTTCGACGACGGCGAGGACGGGGAGTTCCGGGCGGCGGCAGTCCCTGGCGGAGGGATCCTGCGGGAGAGAGAGAGCATTGTGAGGGAGAGGGGATAGCACAGGGAAGGAAGGAGGAGAGGCAGGGGTGGCGCGACCTGACTGGAGTTGGTCGCTGGCAGCGACTCCGGCGAGTCGGCGGGAAGGAGCAGAACGGCAAGGTCGGGGTCGAGGGGCTCCTCCCCTCGATCGAGATCGAGAGCGAGGGAGCAAGGAGCATGGGCCAACAACCGAGCAGCTCGGCCGTGCGGGCCTGGGCGGGCCTCACGCGGGCTGCAGCAGGCAGGTGCTACGTGGCGTCGTCCCGTTGGCTGCAGGTGACTGCGCGGTGGCGGCTGGCCACTAGGAGCGCACCATGTGGCGACGGTGACGTGGCGGTGCGGGAAGAGACCAAGTGGCGTCAGCGACAAGTGGAGGCCAGGGAGGGGCTCGGCGCTGAAATTGAGGGGGAGGGGGCTAGAGGTAGGTGGAGGGCTAGGGATGCCCAAAAATGGCATGGAGGGGGTCTATATAAGGCAAAGGGGCTAGGGCTAGGGGGTTTGAGGCCGTTTCGGAGCCGTTCGATCTCGATCAGATGATCCGGAGCGGAGGGGGGTTAGATAGGTGGGCTAGTGGGCTGTGCTAGAGAGAGATGGGCTGATAAGAGAGGGGAGAGAGGCCCGGCAGTAGCTTCCGGAGACCGAAAACGTCCGACGTATGACCGGCTATAATGTCGCTATATGTTTAACGGTTGGGCTATCAAACGAGCTCCGAATGCGATGAAACTTGGCAGGCGACCTACTAACAACAAAACAACACCACAAGGCAACCTTCATCCCATTCCGAGGACATTTTCCGGCCACTTATAAAATAATATTTCAGAGGTGCCGTGGGCGCGTGCAAGTGTGTCTAGGCTCAGAACGGACAACGGAGAGAATGAGGAGACAGGGACGAATGCAAGTTTTGAAAACATGATGATGCAATGCACATGATGACATGACAGGATGCAATAGGCAAGCAAATGACATGGCAACGACGGCGAATAACTGGAAGACACCTAGCGCATCGGCTCGGGGCGTCACAACACTCCACCACTACGAGAGGATCTCGTCCTGAGATCTAGAATGGCACTGGAGAGAAACGGAAGAGGAAGAGAAGAGGTAAAACTAAGTTGCTTCTTTGACAAACGAGTGAAACCAAAGAACCTTGAGAGGTTGAACACATTGAAAAAATAATAATGCAACGAAGATGAACGAAGTTGAAAACACTCCGTTAGATAAGAGGAACAAGGAACATTACTAGAATCTTGTAGGTTGAAAGACATAAGAAATGCGTTACAATGGTCAAGAAGTATATGCAAGCACTCCGGTTGAAACGAGATGTACAAGGGACGATAAAGACCAACTATGACAACACTCCGGTTGGAAATGGAAGGTAAAGACTATGAACTTGGCAAAAATGAAAGCACATGGATGAGACTCCGGTTAGAAGAGGAATGATATTCGCAACACTCCGGTTAAAACAAGATAGAGAAGGAAAAAGAATGATATAATTTGGACAACACTCCAACTGAATGGATAAGCAAAAGCATAGAACATGATATTCGCAATTCGAGATGATGAGTGAAAAGAGCAACATCACAATGCCTCTAGAAGAAATAATAGAAGATAGATCATCGAAATAAAAGAATGGAGAAGAAAATGCCAACTTCTACCACAAATGATTTTGGAGAGCACCCTTCCAAGAAGGTTATAACGGAGTTGTTGGAAAAACCAAAAACGAAACGAATAAACTTGTAGTGGGCTTATGGAAAACTTCTCAAAATTGAGGCTAAATTCTGCCACTACGGAAACAAAAGATTGGATTGATATCAACAAGAAGACGAGAAGCTTATTTCACCGGGAGGATAAATGAAGAACTTGGATCATTTATAAGCACCATAATTAGCAACAATCCTTAGGTAAAAGCTTTAGGTGAAAAATAACCCAAGATAACTCCAATGAGGAGATTGATTGGTTGCAAAGGATCTCATGAACGAATTGAAAATGATGGGTTTTAAAATATCTCATTCTTAACAACTTGTGAATCATGAAAAACATGAAAGAAAATTGTTAAGAATGGCATATCACCATCCCAAAAGATAAGGGAGAACAATTGCACTCCGGATTGCAAGATGAAGAATGCTTGAGCTCCTTTGAAAAGAATCTTGATGAACACTTCGAGAAGGAATTAAGTCCTGGATGACCCAACATGTAGAGCCTCCATGAATAACTCCGGTAACAAAGGACGATAGAAGGAAAGAGAAGTTGAAAACACAGGGTGAATCCTTGCAAAGATTTAGATGGATCTTCGTGATGATATAATAGAGAGAGCATGGAACTCCGGGAAAAGAAAGATGAACAAATGAAAACAAAATTTTTGATGAATCTCCGGAATAAGGAATTAATCACTTGGATGAAACAAGAATAAGAATTACATTATGCGTATCATTCACCAATTTAAATTGATGACAAGCAACGGATTTGGCATACTAATTATTCTCATTGAAAGAATTAAGATAGATATAGCACAAACTTGAGAAAGTCTTCAATGAACCACCGGTAGGGTTTGGAAACAACGAATGAATTGATATGATAACCAAGGAAGAGAACTCTTGAACGAACCACCGTAAGAATTGAAAATGAACGAATAAAAGATAAAGAAACACTGGGAAGAATTAGAGAACGAACGAAAATACTTGAGAGAATTTAGATACATAAGAACGAAGAGATGACGAGCTGATTACAGAATACTTGAATGATGCACCGGTAAGATTTGGAGAATGAGAGCTGAAAGCTGAGAATGAATAAACCTGCAATTATGGTCTTCGGAGAATCAAACTGAAAAGACTCTTGAATTGTTCCATATGGGTCAAAAAAAATTCTCACAATCGGAAAATAATTATGATAGGATGGCATCAAGCTAGAACCATGAATTGTTGAGACACTCCGGAATAATGAAGAATATAAAGGTTGAATCAACAACGAAAAGAATTTGAAAGATCTTGGAGGAAGACATTTGACTGATGATAATTCATTCTTACGTCAAGTTGGAAAAGAATTTGAGAATAACTTTGGAAAGAATTAGAAGAGTCAGGTAAGATCCTGGGAAAAGACCTGTGGGTTAGGGCCCACTCAAAAGATACACCTTTGGAATGATTTTGAAGAGAGATCGCACCGGTTGAATTAAATGGCTTGAATGAGATAACAACCTCGAAATAGGTTGAACGGATCTTGAATGAAAAGACGAGTCTTCTCAGATATCTTCAGCACTCCAGATAACATGAATAGAAAGAGGTGGATGATTAAGAGGTGCACTGGCATGAGAAAGCATTTGAAACGAGGAAAGGATATGATCGACAAAGCTTTACTTGAATCCACCGAAGAAGAAAAAGAACGAACAATAATGAACTTGTAGAGCATATTCATGAGAATCACCGGGTAAGAACTTTGATTGAAAAGAATGAAGAGACTTCGCATCAATAAGATGGATACTTGATTAAGATATTTGAGTCCTTGAAGAAAACGTGTGGGAGGGCGGGAAAACAAAGGAAACTTGGGCAGATGGAAAGGATACCGTTGGGAAAAACATAGAGTTGATCTTGCGGATGTTTCAAATGATCAGATCCACTTGAAGAAGAGCACACCGGTTGAGAAGAAATTGAGATGACAAGCTCAATGATCAAGAAGGATTAGTATTCCCAAAGAAATATGAGAACACCACTTAGAAAGGGTATGGAATCCACGTTTGACTTCGAAGCAACTCGAATACCACAAACCAAAACAAAACAAAGGATTGGCTTGCATAATAAGATGGAACAAACATATGATAGAGATTTCGTCCGAAGTTTTCGTGGTGGGGCCCACACGGGCTCGATCGTATAGCACCATCATGTACAAGGCAGTGCACATGACATACGAAGCGTCCCCGAGTCAGCATAGCCAAGGACTCTTTAAGACACAACGAGACCACTGTAAACCAACCGTGGATGGGTGGACCACTAGACGTTGAACCCCAATCTCATATCATGCATCTGTCGGAGCGATATCCTATGAGCTACTTGAATTCCCACTTATAAACTCCCGAAATTTTCTAGTTATGCAATTTGGTGTTGGGGATATAGGGGAAGCATAATATCTCACCCAAAACTAACAAATCCTACATCGAGTTGTATCCATCCTTCAACACATAACCAAGAAAACCTTCGGAAATCATTTACCTCAACCTTCGAAAAGCATCCGTTATACGAGCTATGGCAATATTCCCGAACTCCCACCCCAGTACTAGGTGGCGTCGAGGTTATATCACTAGTCGGCGAACTCAGGTATTCCAGAAACTGCAACGATAAAATTGTGACGACAACACCACGGAGCTCAACTCCTCCGGACACTGCCACAACCCCTGAATGTCAGGAGCCACCAAGAACAATGTTCTCGTCACAAAACCATCGGAGCGATACCAAGATACTCGCATGATCCTAAATTTTTTTAGTGAAATTTGAGGAGAGAACAGTCAAAACTCTACGTCAGGAGGCCTCACCAGAGCGCCGAAGGGACTGAGGAGTAAAAAGAATCCTACTCTCCGATATATATATAATACTATAAGACTCAAAACATTTTTCTAGACCCAACAACGTCAGCGATTCGATCAAGCAGGGGGCTCCTAAGTCGGGGAAGGCTCTGATTACCAACTTGTAACACCCACGATGCGGCTATATCTCCCATGTGTCAGAGCACGACTTAGAGGCATAACCGCATAGTAGGCATGTCGCAAGAGGAGTAATCTTTACACATCCCAAGTACTGAATAAGAAAGGGATAAAAAGTTGGCTTATAATCGCCACTTCACACAATACATAAATATAGCATTACATCATCCAGATACAATCAAGGTCCGACTACGGAACCAACATAAAAGGAAAAGACCACCCCAAATGCATAGGTTCCCGGTCTACCCAACTGGGCTCCACTACTGATCAAAAGGAAACGAAACACAACAACGAAAAGGTCTTCATTGAGCTCCCGCTTGAGCTCGGTTGCGTCACCTGCACTGGTATCATCGGCACCTGCAAACTTTTTGGAAGTATCTGTGAGTCACGAGGACTCAGCAATCTCACACCCACGAGATCAAGACTATTTAAGCTTATGGGTATGAAAGGGGTAGTGAGGTGGAGCTACAGCAAGCACTAAGCTTATATGGTGGCTAACTTACGCAAATAAGAGCGATAAGAGAAGCAATGCAACGGTCGTGAATTAGAAGTGATCAAGAAGTGATCCTAAAACTACTTACATTCATGCATAACACAAGAACCGTGTTCACTTCCCAGACTCCGCCGGAAAGAGACCATCACGGCTACACACGCGGTTGATGCATTTTAATTAAGTTAAGTTTCAAGTTCTCTACAACCGGATATTAACAAATTCCCATCTGCCCATAACCGCGGGCATGGCTTTCCAAAGTTCAAAACCCTGCAGGGGTGTCCCAACTTAGCCCATCACAAGCTCTCATGGTCAACGAAGGATATTCCTTCTCCCAAGATGACCCGATCAGACTTGGAATACTGGTTACAAGACATTTCGACAATGGTAAAACAAGACCAGCAAAGTCGCCCGAATGTGCCGACAAATCCCGATAGGATATGCACATATCTCGTTCTCAGGGCACACCTGATGAGACATCCTACGAGTAAAACCAAACCTCAAGTTTCCCCGAGGTGGCCCCGCAGTTTACTCGGTTCGGACCAACACTTAGAGAAGCACTGGCCCGGGGGTCAAAATAACATGACCCTCGGGTTAATTACTCCCAAGGGAAAAGTTTAGGTTGTTAGGCAAATGTAAAACTGAGGTTGGGCCTTGCTGGAGGAGTTTTATTCAAGGCGAACTGTCAAGGAATCCCCATAACACCCTTCCGTGTAAGGAACGCAAAATCAAGGAACATAACACCGGTATGATGGAAACTAGGGCGGCAAGAGTGGAACAAAACACCAGGCATAAGGCTGAGCCTTCCAACCTTTACCAATTATATAGATGCATTAATTAAAATAAGAGATATTGTGATATCCCAACATATCCATGTTCCAAAACATGGAACAAACTCCATCTTCACCTGCAACTAGCAACGCTATAAGAGGGGCTGAGCATAGCCAGACAATGGTTTGCTGGGTAAGGTGGGTTAGAGGCTTGACATGGCAATATAGGAGGCATGAAATAGCAAGTGGTAGGTATCGTAACATAGCAATAGAGCAAGCAACTAGCAAGCAAAGATATAAGTGATTTCGAGGGTATGGTCATCTTGCCTGAGATCCCGCAAGGAAGAAGAACGAGTCCATGAAGAAGACAAACGGACGTAGTCGAACGGATCCTCACAAACGTGACGTTATCGGAACTAACATGAGAAGCAACACCAGAAAGAAGCAAACAACATAGTAAACAACCATCACATAAACATGGCATGATGCACAACCAAGTATGATGCATGTCCTGATTAAAGAGGCATGGCATGACAATATGCGCAAACAATCCTACAAATTAAGTGGAGCTCAATATGCAACGAGTTGCATTTTGACGGAACACAACATTAAAGTTATTTAGTTCAATCTCGTTTACGTAGCCAACAATATTAAATGTTGATTAACATGGCAAGAGGTGAAGCAAATGAAATCTACCTATCTAGGCAAGTTTAAATGAGGCCGGAACAACAAACAACAAGTCCAGAGAAATCCTCATGAGCATATATTAGAATTGGTACTGTTCTTCCCTAAAGCATATTTTAGAGTTGTTAAACATGCAAAGCAATACCACCATGTTAAACTAGGCAATTTTCCACCCGATTTACATATAAAGTTTGTTAAGTTCAGAGCTAGGTTAATTAGTTATGAATTAAATCATTTTAACATGGTATATGAGCAAATTAAAGAAAACAGCAAGTTAAACATCTCCAACATGCATGAAAGTTGGATATTGCGAAACTAGACACAATTCTAAGCATTTTACATATAAAGTTTGTTTTAATCCGATGAACCGTTTGTGAGTTATTATATGCATGTTGTGCAAGGGGTTTTATGTAAATCTGGTAACTCTGGATAATGTCTAAAATCGCAGGCAAGGAAAAAAACACATCCCGGGCCGAAACTGGCAGGCGCAACTGCATAGGGGGAGGTGGGCGGCTGCTCACCACTGGGCCAAGCCCAATTCGGTGGAGAGGGAGACTTCGGCAGGGGCGCGCTGGGCCGGCCTTGCTGGCGTGTCTGGCGCGGCCCACCAGAGCGCTGGGTCAACGCGCGACGACAGGGTCATCACGTCGACGCAGAGGCTGGCTGCGGCAAAGATCGGCGACGGGACGGTGTTCCGGCGCGGCGGCACGGTGGGCTTTGGCCGGAACGGACGCGGAGCCGACGGATCCGGAGTGGAGGAGGCCAGATCTGGCCCCGAGGTTCCATTTCCGACGACGGCTAGGACGGGGAGCTCCGGGCGGCGGCAGTCCCTGGCGGAGGGATCCTGTGGGAGAGAGAGCGATCGTGAGGGAGAGGGGATAGCACAGGGAAGGAAGGAGGAGAGGAAGGGGGCGGCGCGACCTGAACGGAGTTGGTCGCCGGCAGCGACTCCGGGGAGTCGGCGGGAAGGAGCGGAACGGCGAGGTCGGGGTCGAGGGGCTCCTCCCCTTGATCCAGATCGAGAGCGAGGGAGCAGGGAGCGCGGGCCAGCGACCGAGCGACTCGGTCGTGCGGGCCTGGGCGGGCCTCCCGCGGGCTGCGGCGGGCCTCGCGGTGGTGGGAGGAGGTAGGGGCTACGTGGCGTCGTCTTGTTGGCTGCGGGCGACTGCGCGTTGGCGGCTGGCCACTAGGAGCGCGCCATGTGGCGACGGCGAGGTGGCGGTGCAGGAATAGACCAAGTGGCGGCAGTGACAACTAGAGGCCAGGGAGGGGCTTGGCGCTGAAATTGAGAGGGAGGGGGCTAGATGTAGGTGGAGGGCTAGGGATGCCCAAAAATGGCATGGAGGGGTCTATATAAGGCAAGGGGGCTAGGTTTAGGGGGTTTGAGGCCGTTTCGGAGCCGTTCGATCTCGATCGGAAGATCCGGAGCAGAGGGGTTTAGATAGGTGGGCTAGTGGGTTGTGCTAGAGAGAGATGGGCTGAGAAGAGAGGAGAGAGGGAGGCCCGGCAGCAGCTTCTAGAGACCGAAAACGTCCGACGTATGACCGGCTATAATGCCGCTATATGTTTAACGGTTGGGCTATCGAACGAGCTCCGAATGCGATGAAATTTGGCAGGAGACCTACTAACAACAAAACCACACCGCAAGCCAACTTTCATCCCATTCCGAGGACATTTTCCAGCCACTTATAAAATAATATTTCGCAGGTGCCGCGGGCGCGTGCAAGTGTGTCCGGGCTTAGAATGGACAACAGAGAGAACGAGGAGACCGGGACGAATGCAAGTTTTGAAAACATGATGATGCAATGCACATGATGACATGACAGGATGCAACACGCAAGCGAATGACATGGCAATGACGGCAAATAACTAGAAGACACCTGGCGCATCGGTCTCTGGGCATCACACACGGCCTCTCAAGCCCTTGGTGCTCTATCTTGCCGCCACCCCATACTCTGCCAGCGTTGCGCTGGTGGCGGTTCAGGAGGAGCGCTAGGCCAAGAGTGCACCGCACCAAGCTACATCACCAGCTGAGATGACACAAGGTCAGGAAGGCGCAGCAAGAGCCGTAGTGGCAGCAATAGAAGACCAATATCGGCCGGATGACACCGAAGAGACCCCCGCAAGTGACCAGGCGCCGGAGGTGCCACCACCTTAGGAGGCACCCCATCTTGCGCAAGATACAAGCCTCGCCAACACGCCGGTTCTGGTCGAGCACCCGGTGTACTTCGTCAGCACGGTGCTACGGGATGCAAGGGCATGTTATCCCATGCCTCAGAAGCTCCTGCTCATGCTCCTGATGGCCTCACGCAACCTACGACACTACTTCCAGGGCCACCCCATCAAGGTCCTCTTGGCCTACCCATTGGAGAGGGTGCTCAGGAGCCCCAAATCTGTTGGAAGGGTCGCCGAGTGGAACATCGAGCTACAGGCATTTCAGTTGGAGTTCAGCACCACCAGGGTCATCAAGGGAGCCGCACTCGCTGACTTCGTGGCGGAATGGACGGATGCCCCAACGCTGGAAGCAGGCAAGGATCGGTCCACCTCGCCAGGAAGTAAGGTGCCAGAAGGATGGGTCATGTATTTCGATGGTGCCTTCGCGCACCAGGGCGCGGGGGCTGGAGCAGTGCTCATCTCACCCACGCAGGATAAGCTCTATTACGCTGTGCAGCTCTGCTTTCAGCAGGGCGAGAAGGTCTCCAACAACATCACGGAATACGAAGGCCTCATAGCTGGCCTAAAGTCCACGGCAGCTCTAGGGGTGAAGCGCCTCACAGTTAGGGGTGACTCACAGCTCCTCGTCAAGTTCTCCAACAAAGTGTACGAGCCAAAGGATGAGCACATGGAGGCATACCTCGCGGAAGTACGTAAAATGGAGAAGCAGTTCCTAGGCATGGAGGTGCAGCATGTGCACCGTGGCACCAATAAGGAAGCCGACGACATTGCCAGGAGGGCATCCAAGTGGCAGCCCCAAGAGCCTGGCGTCTTCGAGGAGCGGCTCTTCAAGCCATCAGCGACGCCACCGCTTTCAAGCACGACACGGCCTCGGGAGGAGCTCCCACAACCGCCAGCCACAGGAGCCCCAGCTTGTGGCCCAACCTCGGGGGCTCGCTTGCTCTTGGTGCTCGAGCCTCAAGAGGGATGTTGGACCAAGGAATTCAAGGAATATTTCATGCAAGGGGCGCTACCAGAGAAGGAGGATGACCCAGAGTGCGTAGCCCGGAACTCCACGGCATACTGCATCCAGGACGGTGAGTTGTACAGGAAGCGACCAAATGATGTTTCATTGCGTGGCATTTCCAGGGACCAGGGGAAGGAGTTTTTGATTGACATACACGGCGGGGATTGCGGACATCACTCATCGTCACGGACTCTTGTCGGCAAGGTGTTCCATAGTGGATTCTACTGGCCCATGGCGCTCAACGACGCGGCTGAGCTGGTGAGGTCCTGCAAAGCTTGCCAGTTCCACGCCAAGCAGATCCATCAGCCCGCTCAGGGCCTCCAAACTATACCGCTCACGTGGCCGTTCGCGGTATGGGGGCTGGATATATTGGGACCATTCCCTCGAGTGCCTGGGGGCTACCACTACCTCTATGTCGCCATTGACAAGTTCACCAAGTGGGCGGAAGTGGAAGCCGTCCGCACCATCCCAACCGGTTCCGCGGTTAAATTCATGAAGGGACTCGTGAGCCGTTTCGGGGTCCCCAACCGCATCATCACCGACAACGGCTCGCAGTTCACCACTAACCTCTTCAAAACATATTGTGCTAACCGTGGAATGCAGATCTGCTACGCTTTGGTGGCGCACCCGAGGAGCAATGGCCAGGCTCAACGTGCCAACAACGAGGTCCTGAGAGGCCTCAAGACCAGGACCTTCAAGAAGAAGCTCGAGGCCTATGGCAGGCGCTAGCACGGCGAGCTCCAGTCTGTGCTGTGGTCCATCTGCACCACCTCCATGAAGCCGATGGGTGGGACCCCATTCTTCCTTGTCTATGGAGCTGAAGCGTTCCTTCCTCACGAGGTCAAGCATCGCTCCGCACGGGTCCTGGCATTTGATGAAACGCAGCAAGATGCCACACGGGGGGTGGACCTTGTACTAGGGGAGGAACGACACCACGAAGCAGCACTGAGGGAGGCAAGGTACCATCAGGCGCTGCGGCGGTACCACTGCCGCAACATCCGCTCCAGGATGGTCAAGGTAAGCGACCTCATCCTGAGGCGGGTCCTCTCCATGGAAGGGTTGCACAAGCTCTCACCCATGCAAGGTAGTCAGAGTCGGGATTCGGAGTCGGATCGATTTTCCTTAGACAGAATAGAGTCATAGTATCGAGCCATGGAATCGAGGATTCTACTAGATTTACTCAAATAAGATATTTTGTATCCACGGAAGAAATTTATATGGGTTCTATAGAGTTTCGACACTAAATATAGAGCAAAGACGTACACATCAATGCTAGTTCTACTACACTTCTTTTTATGGCTAACCTACTATTAGCTTGGATGTATGTAACATATATGAGAGGCAAATATATAGAACATTGAAATCTTCGACGCACGAAATTTACTTACAAGTTTTTTAGAATACGTGAATAGCCGATCACTTGTATATCCACCCTGTATTGCTTAACCTTGAAAGGTCTTGTTCTCCTTCTCAGATTAATCTTGATGCATCCTCCTTCCCACACAAATTCCATTTGTCGACAAGTATGATCCTCAATTTTGATCTAGGTTTTGAGAGCCAGATCAAAGGTGTCGGCTCCTGAGCATTTGGGCTTGGGAGGGGAATAAAGGGCCATGAGGCATGTGAAAATGGTTTGGATGATGGCATACTGTTCTGCTACAACTAAACAAACAGCTTAGATAAATTAGTAGAATCGGACATAGTCCATACATAGTCGGGATTCTACAGTTTTGTACATGATTCTATGATTTGGATCGCGACTCAACATGGATTCTACCTGATCCGGATTCATAGTGGGACTTGGATAGACATGGTTCCGTAGGGTCGTGAAGTCGTAGGATTCTAGGAGTCGAGTCGGGATTCTGACTACCTTGCACCCATGTGGGAGGGCCCATTCAGGGTCGTCCACATCTCCAGGCCTGGCGCCGCGCGCCTGGAGACGCAGGACGGGGTGCCCGTCCAGAACGCCTGGAACATCCAGCACCTCCGGAAGTTCTTCCCATGAAGCAAGGACCAGTGCCTGTGAAGCAAGGCCCAGTGCCTATGAAGGCCGAGTGCCTGTGAAGCAAGGCCCAGTGCCTATGAAGAAGGCCCGGTGCCTATGAAGAATCGTCGCCCATGACACTCTCATGTAAGAATGAGTGGGGTTGTACACGCCCCGAAGTCTCCGGAGAGCCGCCCTCGGGCCTCGGGGGCTCCCTCCCACGCCTAGTGGCAGCACTTTGCTCCGCGCTTGTGAGAAGTCATCGAAGACTAGACTAGGTGCCGGACGCGGCTTTTTATTTGCTTTCCGTAGTTGGCTCGTTTTCTCTTAATCGAAGTTTGCTTCTGGTGCCCCCCGCTGATTTGGTTTCGCCACCTTTTGCCACCTTTTCTGAATTTAGTTCGCTTGTACTCTCTCTCTCGCATACCTCGCGAAGGGACCAGGCCAGTGCCTTCATGAGGGTTTCTTCTCCCTGAGTTGGTCCTCCTTTCTGCCTTCGGTCTGCCTTCTCGCGAGGCACCCTTGTTCGAGCCCGCCACTGGCACATCTCTCCTAATCCGTGCCCCCTGGGCACCGCGATATGAAGCGCTGGGTCAAGGCTCGAGTGAACGATAAGTCTCCTAGCGAGCTTCCTAACATGTTTTTTGAAGTTCCTGAGCAACCACTAAGCCAAGACAGGTACGAGGAGATAAGTGCCTCACGAAGAAGAGGTTGCCCCGAATGCGCCAAGCTAAGATATCTCCGCACGAAATAACAACACAACATAGAAATAATAGGCATAGTGTAATAACTAAGGAATCACAGTTCGATACATGCTCCTCCGGGCCCATACTGGTTTCATTTTGATGCAGGAAAGAAAAGAGGAACCAAGCAAAAGCAACGTTGCAAGAAACCACGGGGCAGGCCTCCGATGATGCCCTGAGCTCAGCTGGACCCCTCCTCACGCTTCATGGAGGCGCGGCGAAGAGACGACCCGCTACCACCTTCAAAGCAGGCGCGACGGTGGGGCGGCTGGTCATAGCCACCACTGAGGGAGCTTTCGCCAAGAGAAGAGCCACCGTAGCTGGACGAGACACGGCCGGCGGGCACACCCTCGTCGCAGCCATCGCCGAGACCGAGCACCTCCTCGCCGTCGTTCGTCTCGGGGTAGCACCCGGTGCGGCGACCATCTTCCCCAAATGCCCTCACATAGAGGGTCGCGTCACCATCATACCTGAAGTGGAGGGTGCACCGCTTTCCCAGGCCGTGCGCGCGGGCGAATGTCTGCCAACCGCGAGCCAGAGCTATGTTGCCCGTGGCGGAGACTTCAACCGCGACCCAGGAGGCCCTACTGCAGCAACCGTCCGCCTGCAGCCAGAGCTCGCCTGGACCAGGGGCCGGCATGTAACGCCCTCGATGCGGCTATATCTCCAATGTGTCGAAGCACGACATAGAGGCATAACCGCATTGACAGCAATGTCGCAAGTAAGGTAATCTTCACAATAACCCATGGAAATATATATAAAAAGGGGAAAGGATACATAGTTGGCTTACACTCGCCACGTCACACAAATACATGAATAACATTACAATCATCCAATATACTCATGGTCCGACTACGGTACCAAAATAAAAGATCAACCCCAACATGCGACACGGTCCCCGATCGCCCCAACTGGTCACCACTACTGATCATCTGGGAAAGACACATAGTAACGACGAGAGTCTTCATCGAACTCCCACTTGAGCTCAAGCGCATCGTCTGGAACGGTATCATCAGTCCCTGCATCTGGTTTTGGAAGTAAACTGTGAGTCACGGGCACTCAGCAATCTCGCACCCTCGCGATCAAGACTATTTAAGCTTATAGGTAAGGCAAGGTAATATGTGGAGCTGCAGCAAGCGACTAGCATATATGGTGGCTAACCTATTCGCAAAAGAGAGCGAGAAGAGAAGGCAAAGCACAGACGAAGAACTATGATCAAGAAGTGATCCTAGAACAACCTACGTCAAGCATTACTCCAACACCGTGTTCACTTCCCGGACTCCGCCGAGAAGAGACCATCACGGTTACACACGTGGTTGATTCATTTTAATTAAGTTAAGTTTCATGTTATCTGCAACCGGACATTAACAAATTCCCATCTGCCCATAACTGCGGGCACGACTTTCGAAAGTTCAAAACCCTGCAGGGGTGTCCCAACTTAGCCCATCACAAGCTCTCACGGTCAACGAAGGATATTCCTTCTCCCGAGACATTCCGATCAGACTCGGCATCCCGGTTTTACCAGACATCCTCGACAATGGTAAAACAAGTCCAGCAACACCGCCCGAATGTGCCGACAAATCCCGATAGGAGCTACACATATCTCGTTCTCAGGGCACACTCAGATGAGACATCCTACGAGTAAAACCAACCCTCAAGTTGCCAAAGGTGGCCCCGCAATCTACTCGGTCGGACCAACACTTAGAGGAGCACTGGCCCAGGGGGATTAAATAAAGATGACCCTTGGGCTCCGGAAACCCAAGGGAAAAAGAGGCTAGGTGGAAAATGGTAAAACCAAGGTTGGGTATTACTGCAGGAGTTTTATTCAAGGCGAACTGTCAAGGGGTTCCCATTATAACCCAACAGCGTAAGGAACGCAAAATCCGGGAACATAACACCGATATGACGGAAACTAGGGCGGCAAGAGTGGAACAAAACACTAGGCAAAAGGCCAAGCCTTCCATCCTTTACAAAGTATATAGATGCATTAATATAACAAGATAATATGGTGATATCCCAACAATAAGCAATGTTCCAACAAGGAACGATCTCCAATCTTCACTTGCAACTAGCAACGCTATAAGAGGGGCTGAGCAAAGCGGTAACATAGCCAATCAATGGTTTGCTAGGACATGGTGGGTTAGAGGTTTGACATGGCAATTTGGGAGGCATGATAAGCAAGTGGTAGGCATCATAGCATAGGCATAACCAAAGAGCGAGCATCTAGCAAGCAAAGATAGAAGTGATTTCGAGGGTATGATCATCTTGCCTGCAAAGTTGTCAGAGTTGAGTTTATCCTCGTAAGCAAACTCAACGGACTCCTGATTAGCGAACTCGTCTCCCGGCTCTACCCAAACAAGACAAACAAGCAAAAGGAACATAATCAACCACGTGTAATGCTCGAACAACATGATGCAAACATGGTATGCTATGCGGGATGCAATATGTGATGCATATGCAAGATTTGACAAGGAATGATTGAACCCGGACTCAACTTGGAAATCCAAGAGTGCCACTGAAAAGGTGAGGTGATTTTGGTTGAAAACGATATAAAGATCACTGGATTCGGATGCACGGTTTAGAAATGGCAAGCAAAACAAATATGGCACCGGTCTGCGATAATCAGCAAGTAGCCATCTAAAATCATCAAGATATTTATGCTACAGCACTCAAACATGACAACAAAATACATGGCAGGGATCAAATCATGATGCTTGACAAAAGATGAACACTGAGCTACGGCTAATTCATCCATTAACAGGTTCAAACAAGCATGGCAAAAATGCAAATGATAACAGGTTTCAGACTTAGTGAAATTAACACAAGTCTAGAATTTAACATCAAGTAGCCCACTTTAGAGCATGAAAACTACATTCTACTGGAACTTAACATGGCAAAGAAAGACATGTCATGAAGCTACTCAAAGCACTTAACAAAAGTACCTTAGTGACCTTGAGCCAAAAGGGATCATAAAATACAATTGCAAGCATGTGAACATGGAAAAAACATAAACAGATCTCAGACTTGGTGAAAAACTGGAGCATGCAAAACAGTTAACGAGTAGGCATGTTCACGAGCTGGATGCACTCACTATAGAGCATGGCATGACAAACTAAGCATACATCCATCAAGAATACATATCATAGAAGCTATACATGGAAAGAACAACAACATAGCATGCACGGATCAATAGCAACATCCTCGGCAAAATCTCTAACAAGTCAACAATCTGCCAGGATTCACGAAATAGCAAAAGTAGAGCTCGATTGACTCAAGCTAGGTTGCTCCATAATTGCAAAAAAAGACATAGATGGATAGAGCACCACAATGTTAAAAAATCATCCTTACTGATCGTCCTCAAAAGAGGCACGGATAACATGGAAACAACATAAACATATGGCATACCGACAAAATCAGGACAAGGACTTCGTGAAATTCTAAGTCCCTGAAATCAGCATTATCGATTACGCTACTTTGCAAGCTTGTGCTAGTCACTACACATATCACAAAAATACACGGTAAGCACATCTGTAAAGATGGCATGGCATATAACAAAACTCATGTAGAGCTCAGGAGCATATTATGCACACATTAATCATGGCAAATATGACAAATATCTATTTGATGAAACAGATCTGACCATTTTATCACATAGCCCTCTTCCAACAGCATTTAGGGCATCAAAATGAGCTCAAATGAAAATGATGCAATGAGATGAAATGATGTACTCGTTGAGACTAACATTTTGATATGCTACATGCGCAAATCGGAGCTATGGATGCGGAGTTATAGCATGTGCAAGAATGCAAAAATTAGGGTTCTCTGGGGAAAAGTCAACCGATTAGAATAAGATCTCAGATCTGGATCCAGATCCGCACGGAACCTGAGGTTCGCCGGAAGCACTGTAGACGCCGGAGAATCGCCGGAGTTGAAGAAGAGGAGGCCGGGGCGGCGCTTGCCGGCGACGAGGGGCGGCGAGGAGGCGGCGACGGCGGGCTCGGACGACGAGGTGGCCTCGGGCAGCGCGGGACGCCGCCGGGGTGGTGGAGGCGAGGTGAGGCAGCGGCGTCCGGGCGGCGTCGGGCGCCGGCGAGGAGAGGGCGGCGCGCCTCGGGAGGAGAAAGGGCGGCGGTGTCGCAGTCCACTGGCCCGGTGGGCGGCTCGGGCGGGCCTCCCGCATGCTCGCCGGGCCGCGCGGAGGAGTGGCGGCGATGTGGGCGCGGGGGCGCCACGTGGCGTCATGGGAGTGGTCGGCGGTGACGTCCGGCTAGGAGGCAGACATGTCCGGCGGCGGAGGAGCGGATTTTAGGGTTAGGGTGCGAAATGATCCGTGAATTTTTGGAGGAGACCTAGTTTTATAGGTAGGAAGAGCTAGGAAGCTCCAAATGGGGTGCGGTTTGCGGCCACGCGATCATGATCGAACGCTCTATACGATGGGAGAGGTTTTGGTGGGTTTTGGGCCAAATTGGAAGGGTGTTGGGCTGCAACACAAACGAGGCCTTCTCGGTCCCTCGGTTAACCGTTAGAGTATCAAACGAAGTCCAAATGGCACGAAACTTGACAGGCGGTCTACCGGTAGTAAACCAAGGCCGCTTGGCAAGTCTCGGTCCAATCCGGAAATTTTTAACCCCCACACACGAAAAGAGGTAGAAAGGACCACTGGAGGAGATAGGAGCGCCGGAATGCAAAACGGACAACGGGGAAAATGCTCGGATGCATGAGACGAACACGTATGCAAATGCAATGCACATGATGACATGATATGAGATGCATGACAAAGGCAACAACACACGGAGACAAAAACCTGAACCCGAGAAAAAATAAAATAACTTAGTGCCGGAAACGGCAAGAGTTGGGATACATATAAGGTAAATTACATCCGGGGTGTTACACGGCAGCTCGTTGACAAAGAAGCGCAGAAGCTGGAGCTAGTTGCAGGACGGATCCACCGACCAGACAACGAACTCCGGCATCACCTCTGCCGAGTGGAAGCATGGACGGGGAGGTCGTGCGACCACGACACGTCTCCCCTCATCGACGGGGCTACCACGACTGGATCAACCCCCGCCACACGCAGCAGCGCCACCCCGGGAGCAGGGGGCTACGGCGGGAGTTGAGGTGTGCTTGTGGGGGTGACTACGTCCCCGTTTAGGCGCCGGAGAGTCGGGCCCTTCGCGATGGGCCTTTCTTTTCTCCACGGCAGAGAACCTCTTCGACGGCGCCACTGGAGTCGATGGCGGAGCAGAGGAAGAAGAAGAGAGTGGAATGGGATAAGATGAGCGACGGGGGCTCTGCCCCCTCCCCATTTATAGCAAGAGAAGGCCGACAAGCACCTCCATAATCAAAGGTAATGATGGCTTCCCTTGCATGTCGCAGGGACTTGTCAAGTCAGGCAGTTGCCGAGGCAGCATGGGGAAGCGGAGACGCCCATGTCCAATCAACCGCCACGCGTCAACCAAGGCCGTAGGCTTTGGGGGCCCGCGGCGCTCCACGCTTGACCCTTTGGCTTTGCCTCGAAGCCAAGCCCAAGAGCGGGTTGGGCCCAGGGGCTACTATCGGCGTCTTGGGAACGGGGGTCTCCAGACTTGCCTGCATGCGGCCCACGTCGGGGTTGGGCTGGCAGGTCTGTACGGCCGGCTTCACCAACAAGGCATTCAAAACCCTCGCGAGGGGCCAAGCCTCGCGAGGCGGATAACGCAAGACCTCCTCAGGAGTGGCCTCGCCAGGCAGGCTCGCGAGGGCAGAGAGATCAAGGCAAGGCAAACCTCGTGAGGTCCTCGTGACGTGAGCCATGACGATCGAGACTAGGCGGGCACCAGCGTGCGCAATGTCCTTGTTTCCTCTTTGGTGCCAAGGGGCAAGTGCAGGCGTGGAGTTCCAAGGCATCAGGCAAAGGTTTCCATATTGGTGCAACAAGACCAAGACCAGAAGGACGTCAGGACGGAGGTCACCATGGAGCCCAAGACGGAGTCACCACAAGTGCCTTTGGCAGGTGAAGACCAATTTTGTCAGGATAGCGTGTAATAGTTGTCTCCCTTCGAATTTGGCCGTTGTGGGATCCCTTCCTGCTCAATATTTTGGAAGAGGACCGGGGCCTCCATAAATAGGACTAGCAACCACCAAGAACATGGAGAGACCCAGATCATTCCGAACCACACAAGATCACCAAGGACAAGAACACCTCAACCTCAGAAGGCCGTTCTTCCGCTTGTAATTGTTCTTCATCAGCCCAAGAGGCAATCCACCACCATCACACTGGAGTAGGGTATTACACCACAACGGTGGCCCGAACCAGTATAAAATCTTGTGTCTTTCTGTGTTGTGAGTTCATTGAGTTCATCTGCAAGATCTTAGAGAGCTAGAGCATGGATCGATAGGGAGGAAACCTTCGCGCGCACCCAGTGTTCGAACCTCAAGGGTTTGCCCGAACCCGTGATCCGATTGTGAGCCATGACGACCGAAGCCAGGTGGGCGCCAACAGGCGCAGAGTGCCAGTTTCCTCTTTGGTGCTAAAGAGGCAGGCGCATGCAAGAAGTCCCGAGGTATCAGGAAAAGGTTTCCATATCGGTGCCAAGACCAGCATGATGGCAGGATGGAGGTCACCGTGGAGCCCACAGCTACATCACCACCAGAACCTTTGGCAGGCAAAGACCACCTTTTGTCAGGATAACTTGTAATAGTTGCCCCCCTTCAAAATTGGCCGTTGTGGGATCCCTTCCTGCCTAACATTTGGGAAGAGGACCAGTGATGAGGACCTGGCTAGCATAGCTACACCCACAACCCCAGCTACTATACCTATTGGACCAATTACTAGAGCTCGCGCACGCCAGTTAAATTATCAGGTACTTTCGTTTCTTGGTAATGTTTCTAATGCTCATGAGAATGTGATGCTGCCTAACTTAGATATATATGTGTTGCTTACTGTTGAAGCACCTAGTATGGATAAGAAGAATGAACACTGGAGCATGATCAAGCACTATGATGAAGGCGCGCGCGAAGGGAACAAGAACAGAGTTTCCGAGGGAGATTTCCGCACTTTGAAGCCACCATGATGACATACAAGAAGATGGACGAAATATACATCTTTCACAAATTTCATCCATAGCTTATTATTGGTGCCGTGTCACCTTAGTTTTGGTCTAGGCCCATGTATTTTTGAAATCCATCTCATTTGGCTATTTTTAGAGTCCATATTGTAGGGGAAGCGACTTAGGAGTTGTTTTAGTCCCACCTTGCCAAGGGTGGATGAAATCCCCTCTCTTTTCCCCTATAAATACAGCCCTTAATGCACCGTTTAGACTTGGGTTTTGTTTAGATTACAAGTTTGCCATAGCTACAACTTCGCATGCTTCGTTTGTGTCCAACGACCAGACCAAGACATCACAGAACCCCACCATCATTAATAAAGCTTTCCTCTTTATTCGCAATATCCAGATTGCAATCTCAGTTTCTTGCTTGTTCTTCGTTTGCTCGCAGGAAATAGACCCTCGTGGTCCAGTTGATCGTGCTCCGGCGTGGTCAATAACCCTCGGAAGTTGGTTTAGTGATTTCTAAGGCGCGATGTCTTCGAACGTTCGTAGTCGGATCGTCAAAGTCGACTCCCACAGAAAATGATACCTATCTCATCGAAACATCGGGACACCTTCGCCTCTATCAATCGGGGCCTCTATAAATAGGACTAGCCTCCACCATAGTCAGGATCGGCTCATCTTGGATCGGATCCACTCCACAAAGGCCATCTCACCAGCTCATCGAGCTCAAGAACACCTCTCCTCAGGAGGTTGTTCATCCACTGTACTGATTCATCCTTAGCCCTCGAGGCAATCCACCACACCACACTCAAGTAGGGTATTACACCACAATGGTGGCCCGAACCAATATAAACCTCATGTCTCTTGTTCCTTGGTTTCGGCGGGCTAGGCCTCGAGATAGTTGCGAGAGAGTGCTAGGAAGAGAGAGATCTTCGTGCGCACCCTAGAGTTCGAACCTCAAGGGTTTCCCCAAATCCCGAATCTGACATTTGGCGCGCCAGGTAGGAGTGCGCCAAAGCTTCACTCCTCCACCATCTTCACCTCCCTGTTCGGTCCCCCATGGCTGGAGCCGCTCCTCCTACTGGACCGACGGACGCCCGCGACGGCACCATGGGGCTCACGGCCCTCACCCCCTCCTTACGGCGGGTGTAGTGGACGCACAAGTTCAGGCCTGAGATGCCACCCTGCTATGACGGTGCAGCGGATCCGTCGACCATCCTGCTGGCATATGAGGAGGCCGTTCTGGAGGCTGGAGGCGACGACAAGGTCATGGCCAACTGGTTCCCCATGGCCCTCGCTAGCGTGCCGCGTGCCTGGCTGCTCAACCTGCCAGGATCCTATGTGGCTTCTTGGGAGGAGCCGTGCGACCTTTTCATCGCGCGCTTCGTGGCGTCGGCGCCTGTCACCATCGCGACCCTCCTCGGCGGCTCGCGGGCACTGCCCTCGGACTGCCATGTCAAGTAGTTCTTCTGCCAGATCGATGCTGCCTCTGTGCAGCAGGGAGCCCCTCCAGGGTGGGCGGCGCCCAAGGCCGACCTCACCTTCGACTCAGGGGACCACCCCGCTACCACCGCTGCCTCGGGCGTGCTCCCAATGCTCTGCACACCCACCATCTGCAACGTCGCCATGACCAAGACGATCATCAATGGCGGGGTTGGCCTCAACGTGCTCTCCGTGGAAGCTTTCGGCTTGCTTCAGGTGCTGTACGGCCGGCTCCGCCCCACCAAGCCTTTCTCCGTAGTCGGTAGCGGATCCACCAGCCCCTAGGAAGCAGGGGAGCGAGCTAGAGTGTAGGCGAGGAGTCCCGAGGCATCAGGCAAAGGTTTCCATATTGGTGCAACAAGACCAAGACCAGTAGGACGGAAGGACAGAGGTCACTACGGAGCCTACAGCTGCATCACCACTAGTACCTTTGGCAGGCGAAGACCACCTTTTGTCAGAATAACTTGTACTAGTTATCCCCCTTGAAAATTGGTCATTGTGGGATCCCTTCCCGCCTAACTTTTGGGAAGAGGACCGGGCCCTCTATAAATAGGACTAGCCTCCATCGTAGTCAGGACCGGCTCATCTTGGATCGGATCCACTCCACCAAGGCCATCTCACCAGCTCATCAAGCTCAAGAACACCTCTCCTTAGCAGGCTGTTCATCCACTATACTAATTCATCCTTAGCCCTTGAGGCAATCCACCACAGCACACTGGAGTAGGGTATTACACCACAACGGTGGCCCAAACCAGTATAAACCTCATGTCTCTTGTTCCTTGGGTTCGACGAGCTAGGCCTTGAGATCGTTGCGAGAGTGAGCTAGGAAGAGAGAGATCTTCGTGCGCACCCCAGAGTTTGAACCTCAAGGGTTTGCGGAACCACGAATCCGACATTTAGGTTTCCGATCAATACAATTCTGGCATGAATAATAAATGTTTATCATGAATAAGGAAATGTAAAATAACAACTTTATTATTGCCTCTAGGGCATATTTCCTTAAGTATCCCACTTGCACTAGAGTGAATAATCTAGATTACATTGTAATGATTCTAACACCCATGGAGTTTTGGTGTTGATCATGTTTTGCTCGTGGAAGAGGCTTATTCAACGGGTCTGCTACATTTAGATCCGTATGTATTTTGCAAATCTCTATGTCTCCCTCCTTGACTTGATCACAGATGGAGTTGAAGCGTCTCTTGATGTGTTTGTTCTTTTTTGAAATCTGGATTCCTTCACCAAGGCAATTGCTCCAGTATTGTCACAAAATATTTTCATTGGACCCTATGCACTACGTATTACACCTAGATCAGATATCAACTCCTTCATCCAGAATCCTTCATTTGCTGCTTCTGAAGCAGCTATGTACTCCGTTTCACACGTAGATCCGGCCACAACGCTTTGCTTGGAACTACACCAACTGACAGCTCCACACTACAATATAAATATGTATCCAGTTTGTGATTTAGAGTCATCCAGATCAGTGTCAAAGCTAGCATCGACATAACCATTTACAACGAGCTCTTTGTCACCTCCATAAATGAGAAACATATCCTTGGTCCTTTTCATGTACTTTAGGATGTTCTTGACCGCTGTCTAGTGATCCACTCCTGAATTACTTTGGTACCTCCCTGCCAGACTTATGGCAAGGCACACGTCAGGTCTAGCACACAGCATAGCATACATGATAGAACCTATGGCTGAGGCATAGGGAATGACTTTCATTTTCTCTCCATCTTCTCCAATAGCCGGGCTTTGAGTCTGACTCAACTTCACACCTTGCAACACAGGCAAGAACCCTTTCTTTGACTGATCCATTTTGAACTTCTTCAAAACTTTTTCAAGGTATGTTGATGTAGGGTAGGAACCCTAATCGGCCACTCTTTCACGAAAGGAGCGGATCCCGCGATGAACACGAAGAACACGAGGAGGGAAATGAGGGAAAAACACAAGGGGAACACAAGAGAACACTCAAACCAACAAGTATGATTACACATGTGCTAGATCCATGAACACAAGGGGAGATACAAGATCCAAAGTCAACAACGGGCGATACAAAGGTAACCGGTCTTCTCCGTGAGGAGGTCTTGATGTTCTCCGCAAGGAGGTCTTGAATCCAAAGGGATCTTCTCCGAAGAGGGGCCGCGGTCTCTCTCGTGGAGTAGATCCGATGTGGATGAGCAATGCTCTCTCTCTCTCTATAAAATGAGCTAAACCAATGCTGACCCTAACTAGGAGGAGGTGGAGGAGTATATATAGTCTAGGTCCACGAAGGGGTAAGTGGAAGAGGGATACATGGGCCTCGGGCTCGAACACTGTGCGTAGACATACACAGGACGTCCGCTGAGGACGGGTCGTCCGGTGGCTCACGGGCGGCCAGACGTCCGGTAGACGTCGGACGTCCGCTTGATCTGGCTCGGATGCTGGAGTGCCGTATTCCCGGAGGTGGCCAGTCGTCTGGTCGCCGGTCATCCACTGGCGTCGGATGTCCGCTCGTTTGGCTCGGGTGCGGAATCGCCGGTCGTCAGGTCCGGGCCGGTCGTCCGCCGGGTCTACAGGCGTCGAACGTTCGGTCCCAACCGGTCATCCGGTGGCTGGAGCTTCTTCCGCAGCTCTTCTTCTTGTTCCTCGCGCTTGGTGTCCTCGCCTTCTTGTCCATGGGCTTCCTCTTGGTTCTTGGTCATGCATAGCACACATGTTTGAGGTAGTAGCCATGTCTCACATGTGGAAAGTGATGATTCGGAGAGGAGCGAGTTCACCTTGTGTCCAGTGGCGTATACTTGAGGTCTCGTCTTATTTCACTTGGGGCTTGGAGAGTAGTCGGAGTGTACATGGGGATGAATGTGGGATGCTCCGCATCATCTCCCCCCCCTTGGGAAAGATCTGACCTCATATCATGATCCTCATCACCATGGAAACGGTTGTCATGGACGGACTTGTAGTTGGACGGAGTTGAAGGCATGGTGCAATCCTTGTACTCCAAGGTGTCTCCGGTATGTGGTTCATGCAAAATGAGCATACACAAAGTACACTTGGAAATACAATGGTTAGCACACACAAAGTGTCCATCATAGAAGAATGAGTCCGTTTGGCAAGATTGTTCGTGACAAAGCGCATGAAGCTTATGAAGATGATATAGAATGATATGCAAAGCATTCATGGGAGCAAAAGCATTCATTGTGCATACAAATGTATTGTGAATATGATCAATGCAACCATGGTGCAAAATGATGTCATAATGGGATAGTTTATCAAAAGCATGAACATGGTAATGGGTGCTCAAAATGAGTATGTGATCATGCAATTGATGATGGGAAATATGATCATGATGTATGAATATGCCATCAAGAAAGATCACAACAAATTTGCTAAGAAAATGCACAAGCTCATATATCATGGATGACATGGGAATACAAGATGCAACAAGGCAATCATTATATCAGTCAATCCATGCATAAGATGCAAATTTGTCATGAGTGTGAGATGTCCAATGAGCATGACATGTGTGAGCACAATCAACAAATATGGAGGTGTTGGTGTACCAATGCTCGATGTCATAGCATGAGTGGAGGTTCGAAGGTGCTTCCAATAAGTCCGAGCGCTCCTCAATGCGAAGGTCCATAGAGCCAATCTTCAATGTCTCTCCTCCATTCGCGAGATGTACCATATAGACAACAAGAAGGAAACAACAATGAAAGAGTGCCCATCCAATATGCATATTTGAGGATAGCTCAAAGGGAAGGAGTTCACCTTTAGGAGATTCTCGGAAATGTTGGTGTTGCACATCGTGTATGCCTTCTCATGACCAAATTGTCTCATGATGGTATCGCCTTGTGAATCCTTCAAAATGAAAGAACATGACAAACACTTGGAAAAACAAATGAAGTTAGCGGAGATGCAAAACCTATCATTCCTGTGGTAAAATACCCAACAAGTGGATGCATCATGCTCATCATAAGAAAGGACAAGGGAGAATTTCATAGTATGGAGGCATATGATGCGAGAACAACCAAATACAATAGGCTCAAACAAGCAAGCATGCATCACAAGTACAGTGTCCAAGTCTCCATGATCAATAAGCATAGATGCAACAATTGGAGGCAAGTGACAATGAACAAAATATATTATGTGAGAGGCATGACATATACGTCATCAACCCAAGAAAGCAAGTAATAATGGAACATGCGTGATGCGACAAAGCAAGCAATCATATGAATCAAGGCAAGCAAGCTAGTAGTGCGAAGATGCAACATACTAGAAGGAATCATGTCAAGTATGTCATGTGTGCAAATGGTAGACATGAATAATGCACAAGATATATCACAAGCATGTAGGCAAGATATGAGCAAAATATCATCAATCTATTGGCGAGAGGCCATATGTAAATAGCAATGGGACATCATGACTCTCCCAACACAACAAGAAACAATAGCATGAGGCACATGATAAACATGGCAAAAGCAACAAGTATCTCCACCAAGCATGCAAATACACATATGCGTAGTAAAATGGTGAATCATGGGTAAATGCAAGCAAGGGTCACAATTGCATGGCAAAGACATATAAATAGGCATAACATGCAAAGTGAACACGATATAATGGGCATAAGGTGACAAATGGTAAATAGCCCATAGCCGTGTGAGAGCCAAGTAAAAGAGATGCACGTAGTCGTTGCACGAAGAGAATGGTGGGAAGAATAGTTCACGTGATCCCAAGTCGTTGTTGCTCTCAAGAGCTCGTTTCGTCAACTCTTGGGATTGAGAGGTTGACGAGTATACATGAGTACCTACACAAATCAAAGACAAAGGGAAAATTATGTGTGCGTGGTAGATGTACACATCATCCATCATGATGCGCACGTGTTTGTGTTGGTTAGAACAAAATATCCAGTGCTCAAATAAATGAGATGCGTGATATAGAAACATGTCATCCATCATGATAGGTTTTTTGTTATGTAAAGCATAATGGAGACTCAAATTGTGTAATGCATCACAAGAAATATGTAGAGCATTATTATTCATGGAATGCATACGGTGCAAGCAATTATGAGAATCATGCAATGTATGGAATGCATCAAAATCTCCTAATATGTATGAGGAAACTATGGGGGTCTCCTCATGAGCATTAATGGAAACATCACACGGAGAATATTAACAACATTCAAAACAATGCATATTTGGAACATTGTGATCATGACATGGCATAGTAGATGAATTGCGCAAATCATGTAAAGGAAGCGTGGCAATATCATCACATGAAAAACAACAGCCAATGACCATCATCTCGTCATCTATGCCATAATTGCAAATGGGATTTATTTGAATGGGGCATGCATAGCTACTATTTCGAGATTGAAATAATGCAATATGGGAGATCTCACTCATAGCATATGAAAAGTTTAAAGGATTGTCGAACATGATGTGACCAATAGAATTTTTACATGATATCCTATGGAGCATAGAATCACAACTAGGCAAATCAACATGCTCATTTTCATATTTATCATAAATAAGTAAGTCATGACATGAAGAAGTCACACTAGCATGAAGCATAGGAATAGGTGTGTCAACATCATGCAAGCAATCATTCGTAAAATAGTCCACTAGTGGGACAAAGAAGCACCATCACCTATGTTACCTTTGGAGAATCGCTCATGTGGTGTAGGTGAGGTGTCGAAGACCAAGTCGTGGTCATCTTGATCTTGATGGAACCATGTGGGGGTGCATCTTCTTCCACCATGGCCATCGTTGTCTCCATTGGAGATATGGACTCGTCAAGGATAGGCATGTCATCATGTAGGAGACCTAGAACCAAAGAAGAAAACTCACTCGGAGTAGAGGTTAAGTCGCTAGGAATCATAGTGTCCTCACGTGCTGTGTCAACTACCTCACTCACTCCCTCTTGGATGACCTCAAGTGTGGGGCTAGTGGTGGTCACACTCATCCTCTCATAGGAAATGTACTCAATGTCACAAATGGTGGAGTTACTCATATCACTCGTGGTGGGGTGGCTCTCCTCACACGGGAATTGGGGCATCTCTTTATATGTGGGTGTCGGAGGGATGTTGGTGCAAATCTCTCCATGCTCAATCATGTCGTAGTTGTAGCCGTGGACGAAGGCTGAAGATGGCACATCATCACTCTCCTCTAAGACCAAAGATAAGGTCTCATGTGCGGTCTCGTAGCTTGGCTCGGAGTATGAGCCCAATATGGGCGCCGTCTTCATGTTGTTGAAGATGTTCATGCTCGTCGCCGTGGTCGAAGGGGATGGCCCTTGCTCGACCTTCTTGTCACCGTCTTGTTGTTGGAGGCTCATATGATGTGGCACCTCGTAGCTTGTCTCCATGACCGAAGGGAAATTCCCATGCTCGGCCATCTTCCTTGAGGGGCTTCCGAAGATGGAAGTGTCGCCCTCGCTCGTAGGTGGTCGCCTTGTACTTGAAGATGTCGATGTAGGCGAACTCATGGGAAGGAGGCGAAGATGTCGTACGTATGAAGGCGAAGATGCCTTGAGAACACTAGGAGAAGATGCTGAAGTGGTGGTGGTAGTAGCCGTAGCATGCTTTTGGTGGTGCTTGTCTCGCGATCTTCTCTTGTGCTCTTGAGGCTTGGCCTTGGTGTGAGGTAGAGCTTCTTGGGATTTATACATTTGCGCTTGGCGAGCATCTTCATGATGATGGTGTCGTTGTCGCACTTGAGCTCGTACTACATGCTGTTCGTCGTCGTCGTGCACATGTTGCTTGGAGGTGACTTGCCCTTCATGACGAGGTGGATCACGAACGTGATGGTGGTCTCCATGGAGATGTGGACGTGGAAGACTTGCGCTTGCATCATTTTTGCACTCTGAAGACTTGTGACTTGAACATCGTTGCCTTGAGGACGGGGAAGAACGGTGATGCAACCCTATGTGCCATCAGTGCCGTTCTTGTTAATACTGTCAACAAAGGAAGAAAGGCCAAGTATAATGTGCCAGCACTACGTCAGCAAGTCTTGCGGTCAATAGGGTTTGAAACATCTACGCGACGACATGAAAATATTGTTCACAAGCAGAGGTACAAGGTGCCTGCTGCATAGTTCGGCAACGTTATCAAAGAAGATGCAGAACCAAACGGAGGATCGAACTACCCGGGCTCTCTGCGTACATTTGTTCCAGCTACAAAGGGACGTGTTAATTTCAATCAGGAGAAGCTTGTACATGCAAGTAATTGTGCACGCCCCAGTGCCTAATCCAACACATACATGTTTTTTTTGTTAGAAAAGGCTAGAGACCTGCGTGCCTAATTGCTGTGCCTAATAGCCGGTTGTTAATCATTAATTAAATAAGTGTAGGATTCGGTTAGGATATATTATTTATAGTACTAGTATGATACGGTTTGCCTACTAGCTTGTCGTCGTATTACATATACCTTTTGGGTCGATCGTGTTAGGGCAGTTTTTAGGTTGTTTTGGTTTTGGAACAGAGGAAAAGCAAGTCGGGGTATCTTCCCGTAGCGTGATTTTGTCAAGGAGCTCTAATTATTGCTTTGTGTTTTTGGCGACGGATTAGACACGCCATCTCTAGTTTGCTGCTGATCCGTGGAGTATCGTCCACGTACTTCCTCTCTCGGGTGTGCGTGTTGTTTCTGGGTGATTGCATCTACAAGATCGCAAGCGCCACATCGTTTCTGGTGACTTCGTACCGTGAATGATTGGGAAAAGCATTCGAGCCAACGATTTTCTGTTGACGGACGCATCAAGTGGTATTCAGAGCAAGGTTGATCACGGTACAAATTGTTTTTCCTGCTATTTGATTCAACTTTTTGAAAGATGGTGAACTCGCATTATGACAAATCTGATCATGAGGAGGTCGATGAGATTCTGGAGGGTTTGGAGATAAGTGATGATTTGCGTATTCATCTGATGGCGATCAAGGGAGCCAACAAGAAGCTTGGGACAAGGGTGGAGGAGTTGTCTGCAAATATTGTAGGCGTCGAGGACAGATTGAACGAGCGTTTGACTGCCAGCGACTGATAGCGCACTGATACTCTATAGGTGGTGACCGAGAGTCTTAATCGTCTCACCGCAGCAGTTCAGCGCGTTCAGGCGAGAGATGTGCCACCCCGACAGTCCCGCTCACAGCGACACCGTCGTGACCGCGACAACGACGATGATGGTGATTTTTCTAAGGATCCCAATGCCCCTGGAGGCTTACCTCACCGGCCGCGGCATGATGTTGGGGCTCATCGTCATGCTGGGCGGCGCCGTGACTATGGCGGCAATGGTGCCCACGAGGATGATGGTTTGGGTCGAATCAAGATAACCATACCTGAATTCTCGGGATGTTGTGCTGACCCAGAGAAATATTTGGAGTGGGAGATGCGCGTAAATAAGATTTTTGATGGTCACAACTACTCCGAAGAGAAGAAGGTTTGTGTTGCATCGATCGAATTTACAGAGTATGCTCTTGTATGGTGGGATAATAAGAACCGTACTCATGAGCGACCAGCGACATGAGCTGACATGAAGAGAATCATGAGGGAACGTTTTTTTTCCTGCTTATTACACTCGTCAGCTTCATAGTAGACTGCGTCGTCTAGTGCAAGGCACAAAATCAGTTGATGAGTACTACAAAGAGATGCGAGTTTTTATGATCCGTACAGTTGTGCATGAGTCTATAGATGCGACCATCGTACGTTTCTTTGAGGGGTTAGAAGAAAAGATTCGTGACCGTGTTGATTTAATGCAATATAATGATATTCATGAGTTGCTTCATGAAGCGGAGCGTGTTGAACGTTGGGTATCGGAGAAGCAAGTTTCGGAGACTCGTCCAACTTACAACAGTGGGCGACGTGGTTCATCACCTATTGATGGTGGGTTTATTGCTAAGCCGACTCCTTATAAGTCAGGAAGCATTGAAGAGAGCAAAGTGGTGGCTGTGCCAAAGGAGGTTTCTCAGGTTTCATCTAGTGCGACATCATCGCATCATCGTAATATTATTTGCCACAAGTGTGGAGGACGTGGACACATGAAGCATGAATGTTCCAATCAACGAAGGTTTCTACTTGTTGATGCAGAATATATTTTAGAACCTGAAGATGATACGCCTAAGTTAGAGGATGGAATCGAAAGAGGTCATGGTGATACCATATTATGTTATCCTCAAGATGATCCTGATATGGAGAGTTTGCTAGCACATAAGGTCTGGCGAGATGACAAGGCCATTGTTGAACAAGGACAACGGCGGAGTTTTTTTCAAACTGCATGTACCATCAAGGGAGAAGTTTGCAAACTGATAATTGATGGTGGCAATGCTAGCAACATGATTAGCAAGGATGTGGTGGAGTCACTTTTGTTGCCAACATGGGAGCGTCCAAAACCATACTATATGAAGTGGATCAATGATGTGGGAAAAGTGAAGGTTACTCATAGGGTGAAGGTCCCTTTTGTGTTGATGGCTATGTTGATAAAGTGGAATGCGATGTTATGCCACTACATGTTTGTCACCTTATTTTGGGGCGTCCGTGGCAGCATGATGTTAACGCTCTTCATCACGGGCGAACAAACAGGTACACTTTTATGCATAAGGGTGAGTTCTATGCTGTACTTCCCAAAGATGAAAAAGAAATAAATTGTACAATAGAAGTGTTCAAGAAGAAAACTGCAAGGTATACAGCGAAACCGAGGACGATTTCCTTTCAAGGAAGGGAGGATGATGCAACCCTATGTGCCGTCGGTGCCGTTCTTGTTAATACTGTCAACAAAGGAAGAAAGGCCAAGTATAATGTGCCAGCACTACGTCAGCAAGTCTTGCGGTCAATAGGGTTTGAAACATCTACGCGACGACATGAAAATATTGTTCACAAGAAGAGGTACAAGGTGCCTGCTGCACAGTTCGGCAACGTTGTCAAAGAAGATGCAGAACCAAACGGAGGATCGAACTACCCGGGCTCTCTGCGTACATCTGTTCCAGCTACAAAGGGACGTGTTAATTTCAATCAGGAGAAGCTTGGTACATGCAAGTAATTGTGCACGCCCCAGTGCCTAATACAACACATACATGTTTTTTTTGTTAGAAAAGGCTAGAGACCTGCGTGCCTAATTGCTGTGCCTAATAGCCGGTTGTTAATCATTAATTAAATAAGTGTAGGATTCGGTTAGGATATATTTATTTAGAGTACTAGTATGATACGGTTTGCCTACTAGCTTGTCGTCGTATTACATATACCTTTTGGGTCGATCGTGTTAGGGGAGTTTTTAGGTTGTTTTGGTTTTGGAACAGAGGAAAAGCAAGTCGGGGTATCTTCCCGTAGCGTGATTTTGTCAAGGAGCTCTAATTATTGCTTTGTGTTTTTGGCGAGGGATTAGACACGCCATCTCTAGTTTGCTTGCTGATCTGTGGAGGATCGTCCACGTACTTCCTCTCTCGGGTGTGCGTGTTGTTTCTGGGTGATTGCATCTACAAGATCGCAAGCCCCACATCGTTCCTGGTGACTTCGTACCATGAAAGATTGGGAAAAGCATTCGAGCCAATGATTTTCTGTTGACGGACGCATCAAACGGTTGATCAACAAGGTCCGAATCTCCTCCATCCTTGCATCTTGCTCCTCCTTTTGTGTGGAAAGCTTGTTGTCGATGTAGTCCCTTTTCCTTGCTTCGGAGTGACGAATGTCGATGGAGAGGTTTTCTATGCGCTCTCGCAATCTTGATTGTGCGCCTTGCATTTGTCGTTGTAGATCGAGGATTGACGCTTTGGTGATGTAGTTGTTCACGCCGTCGTTGTTGTGGAAGACCGGAGATGAATTGCCTTGCCTATCCATCCCTCCAATAGAAAAATGTGAGTTCTAGAAAGAGAAGAACGAATACCAAATGTACCTTGACCGAAGTTGAAAGTGGATCAATGATCACTCCAATGTGGACAAGGAAATAGCACAATTGGTACGAATTCTTGTCGGTTTCTCACACCTACACAATTAAGGCTTATGGTGGAGCTCGGTAAGGATAGTGGCACAAAACATTTGATGCAAAATGTTAGCAAGAGTCAATAATGTTGAAAAAGATTCACAAATTCGCAAGTGAAACAAGTAGACCAATAGCAATATGTGGCACACGGAAACACACACACGGATAGATAAATGGGGTCGTGCAACCAAGGATGAGCACAAAATGTGGAATCTACAGAAAATGCTCATGTTGCATAACTGAAGAGAGACTCTAGGACGATTGCTCAATAGGCGGATACGACATTTGTGCACAACCTATAAGATGCAAAATGTATGAACTTTCTATCCCAAGTATGCTATGTATCTATGTTCCGGTGGTATGATCCAAGATGATCGGAGATGACAATGTGGTATGTTGCTATGTCTATTGCTTACAAGATTCCTTGCCCTTTCTCTTTTGCTTAAAAGCTTATTTTTTTTTGTATGGCCACTTTTGCAAAATGCACAAACCAACATAGCAATTGTATATATGCAGAAACAAACTTGTGGCACAAAGGATGATATGATACCAAGATGATACCGATATGGTATGGTATGTATGCAATGTATGGTGTAGATCACTAATGTGCACAAGTAATGTTGCTGTCAATACTCAAATGGCTAGTCTCGATAGGCAAGTGATGCAAAATGGGCTAGGGGTTATTAATGCAATGGCAAGGGAATATACAATGGAGGGATACCACAATACCAAGATGATATGGAGGTTACCATCCGTGTCGATGATGACTGGCGGTGATCTTGATTAAGATACCAAGATGATGGAGACTCGTCCCTAAGTAGCTGAAACACATTAGGAAACGGAAAAACCGCGAACTCATAATCTCAAATGTCAAATGGTGGTAGCCGGAATGCGGTGGTGGAAAGATGGGTTATGCGAGTAGGCAATGTGGAAATGGAGTGTAAGTTGGTGGACTATACACGGTGTCGGAGTTGGAAGCGCAGTCCCTAAGTAGCCGAAACACCTTAGGAGACACAACTCACAACACAAACAAAATTGGTTAAGTTAGGGTGGTGGGAGTGTGAGGTGGGCAAAACTATGCGGAAGTTATGGTGGTGGTGGTGGTTGATGAACAAGCAACCATCCCTAATTAGCCTAGACACCTTAGGAGACTCAAATCACTCCTCAAGCAACCACTAATGCGATGGGGAACAAAATTGGTTAGGTTGCGGAAGTCGGTGGTGGTGTAGCGGATGATGTGGTGGAAGCTCTAGCAAAGATGCCAAAATTCACAAACTTTGATGGAGTCAAAAGATGTTGATGGTATTTTTGTGGGAATGGGGATGTCAAGAGCTTCAAAACGAGCTAAAGAACATCAAACTCGGAGTTCGGATGAATTAGTTATGGCCGAAACAAAATTTGAGCGAAGTCAGTTTTTTACATGTAGCGGACGTCCGAAACTAAACGGATGTCCGGTCGCTGGACGTCCGGTCGGGTCGGAAATCTGCTAATTTCAGCTCGGGTTAGAGGTTCCGGTCGTCCGGTAAGGTCGGACGTCCGGTAAAATGACGGTCGTCCGGTGGGTCGGGGTCAACACGGGATTTGAGATCCGGGACGCGATTTTGGGCGGAATTTGGGGATTTTGGGGTCAAAATTGATGAGATTTTGTAGGTGAAAGATGGGGAAACTTGGGGAGATGCTAGGTCCACTTGAAACCAAGCAAATCTATGGATCAAATATAACAAAACTTCGTCAAACCAACAAATCACCAAAAAATTGGGGCTATTTTTGGTGGGGATTTTCGAAATTGGGGAAGAACACAACAAAATTAGGCTAGAAACACAATGGGGAGGCTTCGAAATCATGATCAACGTGGCTCTGATACCAAGATGATGTAGGGTAGGAACCCTAATTGGCCGATCTTTCATGAAAGGAGCGGATGCCGCGATGAAAATGAAGAACACGAGGAGGGAAACAAGGGGAAAACACAAGGGGAACACAAGAGAACACTCAAACCAACAAGTATGATTACACATGCGCTAGATCCATGAACACAAGGGGAGATACAAGATCCAAAGTCAACAATGAACGATACAAAGATAACCGGGCTTCTCGTGAGGAGGTCTTGATGTTCTTCTCCGCAAGGAGGTCTTGAATCCAAAGGGACCTTCTCCGAAGAGGGGCCGTGGTCTCTCTCGTGGAGTAGATCCGATGTGGATGAGCAATGCTCTCTCTCTAAAATGAGCTAAACCAATGCTGACCCTAACTAGGAGGAGGTGGAGGAGTATATATAGTCTAGGTCCACGAAGGTGTAAGTGGGAGAGGGATACATGGGCCTCGGGCCCGAACACTGTGTGCGGACAGGTACCGGACGTCCGCTCACGACCGATCGTCCGGTGGCTCACGGGCGGCCGGACGTCCGGTAGACGTCGGGCATCCGCTTGATCTGGCTCGGACGCTGGAGTGCCGGATTTCCAGAGGTGGTCGGTCGTCCGGTCGCCGGTCGTCCGCTGGCATCGTACGTCCGCTCATTTGGCTCGGGTGCAGAATCACCGGTCATCCGGTCCGGGCCGGTCGTCCGGTGGGTCTTCAAGCGTCGGACGTCTGGTCTCGACCGGTCGTCCGGTGGCTAGAGCTTCTTCCGTAGCTCTTCTTCTTGTTCCTCACACTTGGAGTCCTCGCCTTCTTGTCCATGGGCTTCCTCTTGGTTCCTTGTCATGCATAGCACACATGTTTGAGATAGTAGCCATGTCTCACATGTGGAAAGTGACGACTCGGAGAGGAGCGAGTTCACCTTGTGTCCAATGGCGTATACTTGAGGTCTCATCTTATGTTCACTTGGGTCTTGGAGAGTAGTCGGAGTGTACACGGGGATGAACGTGGGATGCTCCACATCATATGTGCTTTGTGGAAGTCCTATCAAGCATCTTGATCTATCTCTATAGATCTTGATGCCCAATATATAAGCAGCTTCACCGAGGTATTTCATTGAAAAACTCCTATTCAAGTATTATTTTATGCTATCCAGAAATTCTATATCATTTCCAATCAACAATATGTCATCTACATATAATATCAGAAATGCTATATAGCTCCCACTCAATTTCTTGGAAACACAGGCTTCACTGAAAGTCTGTATAAAACCATATGCTTTGATCACCTCATCAAAGCATAAATTCCAACTCCGAGATGCTTGCACCAGTCCATAGATGGATCGCTGGAGCTTTCACACTTTGTTAGCACCTTTAGGATCGACAAAACCTTTCTGGCTGCATCATATACAACTCTTCTTTAATAAATCCGTTAAGGAATGCAGTTCTGACGTCCATTTTCCAAATTTCATAATTGTAAAATGCGGCAATTGCTAAGATGATTCCGACTGAGTTAAGCATCTCTACAGATGAGAAGGTCTCATCGTAGTCAACCCCTTGAACTTGTTGAAAACCTTTTGCGACAAGTCGAGCTTTGTAGATAGTGACATTACCATCAGGATCAGTCTTCTTCTTAAAGATCCATTAAATGGCATGCAGATGGTGCTTTTCGTATCATCGCAATCTCCTCCATGATAGTCCATACCTTATTTTTTCTGATAATGTGATCTCCTACTATCTGGATTTCTTTCAGGCTCAGCCGATCGGCTCAGTTCTTCTACTGTCGCAGGGCTTCGCCTAAGCACTGCTACAATATTATCGAGGACTATGGTGGAAGGGGGCACCGCACACGGCTAAGAATATGATCACGTGGATCAACTTGTGTCTCTAGGGGTGCCCTGCCTCCGTATATAAAGGCTCAAGGGGGGCTGGCCGGCCAAGAGGTGGCGCGCCAGGAGGAGTCCTACTCCTTCCGGGAGTAGGACTCCCCCCTTTCCTAGTTGGAATAGGATTCGCGGAGGGGGGAAAAGAGGAGAGAGAGGAGGAAGGGGGGCCGGCCCCCTCTCCTTGTCCTATTCGGACCAAAGGGGGGGAGGGGCGCGCGGCCCATCTCTGGCCACCTCTCCTCTCTTCCACTAAGGCCCACATAAGGCCCATATGACTCCCGGGGGGTTCCGGTAACCTCCCGGTAATCCGGTAAAATCCTGATTTCACCCGGAACACTTCCGATGTCCAAACATAGGCTTCCAATATATCAATCTTTATGTCTCGACCATTTCGAGACTCCTCGTCATGTCCCTGATCTCATCCGGGACTCCGAACTCCTTCGGTACATCAAAACTCATAAACTCATAATAACTGTCATCGAAACCTTAAGCATGCGGACCCTACGGTTCGAGAACAATGTAGACATGACCGAGACACGTCTCCGGTCAATAACCAATAGCGGGACCTGGATGCCCATATTGGCTCCTACATATTCTACGAAGATCTTTATCGGTCAGACCGCATAACAACATACGTTGTTCCCTTTGTCATCGGTATGTTACTTTCCCGAGATTCGATCGTCGGTATCCAATACCTAGTTCAATCTCGTTACTGGGAAGTCTCTTTACTCGTTCCGTAATACATCATCTCACAACTAACTAATTAGTTGCAATGCTTGGAAGGCTTATGTGATGTGCATTACCGAGAGGGCCCAGAGATACCTCTCCGACAATCGGAGTGACAAATCCTAATCTCGAAATACGCCAACCCAACATCTACCTTTGGAGACACCTGTAATGCTCCTTTATAATCACCCAGTTACGTTGTGACGTTTGGTAGCACCCAAAGTGTTCCTCCGGCAAACGGGAGTTGCATAATCTCATAGTCATAGGAACATGTATAAGTCATGAAGAAAGCAATAGCAACATACTAAACGATCGGGTGCTAAGCTAATGGAATGGGTCATGTCAATCAGATCATTCAACTAATGATGTGATCCCGTTAATCAAATAACAACTTTTTGTCCATGGTTAGGAAACATAACCATCTTTGATTAACGAGCTAGTCAAGTAGAGGCATACTAGTGATACTCTGTTTGTCTATGTATTCACACATGTATTATATTTCCGGTTAATACAATTCTAGCATGAAAACATTTATCATGATATAAGGAAATAAATAATAACTTTATTATTGCCTCTAGGGCATATTTCCTTCAGTCTCCCACTTGCACTAGAGTCAATAATCTAGTTCACATCGCCATGTGATTTAACAGCAATAGTTCACATCACCATGTGATTAACACCCATAGTTCACATCGATATGTGATCAACACCCAAAGGGTTTACTAGAGTCAGTAATCTAGTTCACATCACTATGTGATTAACACCCAAAGAGTACTAAGGTGTGATCATGTTTTGCTTGTGAGATAATTTTAGTCAACGGGTCTGCCATATTCAGATCCGTAAGTATTTTGCGAATTTCTATGTCAACAATGCTCTGCGCGGAGCTACTCTAGCTAATTGCTCCCACTTTCAATATGTATCCAGATTGAGACTTAGAATCATTTGGATCAGTGTCAAAAACTTGCATCGACGTAACCCTTTACGATGAACCTTTTTGTCACGTCCATAATCGAGAAACATATCCTTATTTCACTAAGGATAATTCTGACCGCTGTCCAGTGATCTACTCCTAGATCACTATTGTACTCCCTTGCCAAATCAGTGCAGGGTATATAATAGATCTGGTACACAGCATGGCATACTTTATAGAACCTATGACTGAGGCATAGGGAATGACTTTCATTCTCTTTCTATCTTCTGCCGTGGTCGGGCTTTGAGTCTTACTCAACTTCACACCTTGTAACACAGGCAAGAAACTTTTTCTTTGACTGTTCCATTTTGAACTACTTCAAAATCTTGTCAAGGTATGTACTCATTGAAAAACTTATCAAGCGTCTTGATCTATCTCTATAGATCTTGAAGCTCAATATGTAAGCAGCTTTACCGAAGTCTTTCTTTGAAAAACTCCTTTCAAACACTCCTTTATGCTTTACAGAATAATTCTACATTATTTCCAATCAACAATATGTCATTCACATATACTTATCAGAAATGTTGTAGTGCTCCCACTCACTTTCTTGTAAATACAGGCTTCACCGCAAGTCTGTATAACACTATATGCTTTGATCAACTCATCAAAGCGTATATTCCAACTCCGAGATGCTTGTACCAGTCCATAGATAGATTGCTGGTAGCTTGCATATTTTGTTAACACCTTTAGGATCGACAAAACTTTCTAGTTGTATCATATACAACTCTTCTTTAATAAATCTATTAAGGAATGCAGTTTTGTTTATCCATTTGCCAGATTTCATAAAATGCGGCAATTGCTAACATGATTCGGACAGGCTTAAGCATAGATACGAGTGAGAAACTCTCATCGTAGTCAACACCTTGAACTTGTCGAAAACCTTTTGCGACAATTCTAGCTTTGTAGATAGTAACACTACTATCAACGTCCGTCTTCCTCTTGAAGATCCATTTATTTTCTATGGCTTGCCGATCATCGGGCAAATCCATCAAAGTCCATACTTTGTTCTCATACATGGATCATATCTCAGATTTCATGGCCTCAAACCATTTTGCGGAATCTGGGCTCATCATCGCTTCCTCATAGTTCGTAGGTTCATCATGATCTAGTAGCATGACTTCCAGAAAAAGATTACCTTACCACTCTGGCGCGGATCTTACTCTGGTTGATCTACGAGGTTCAGTAGTATCTTGTTCTGAAGTTTCATGATCATCATCATTAGCTTCCTCACTAACTAGTGTAGGTGTCACAGAAACAGTTTTCTGTGATGTACTACTTTCCAATAAGGGAGCAGGTACAGTTACCTCGTCAAGTTCTACTTTCCTCCCACTCACTTCTTTCGAGAGAAACTCCTTCTCCAGAAAGTTTCCGAATTTAGCAACAAAAGTCTTGCCTTCGGATCTGTTATAGAAGGTGTATCCAATAGTTTCCTTTGGATATCCTATGAAGACGCACTTCTCCGATTTGACTTTGAGCTTATCAGGATGAAACTTTTTCATATAAGCATCGCAACCCCAAACTTTAAGAAACGACAGCTTAGGTTTCTTGCCAAACCATAGTTCACATGGTGTCGTCTCAACGGATTTAGATGGTGCCCTATTTAACGTGAATGCAGCTGTCTCTAATGCATAACCCCAAAACGATAGTGGTAGATCGGTAAGAGACATCATAGATTGCACTATATCCAATAAAGTACGGTTATGACGTTCGGACACACCATTACACTGTGGTGTTCCAGGTGGCGTGAGTAGTGAAACTATTTCACATTGTTTTTAACTGAAGGCCAAACTCGTAACTCAAATATTTTACCTCTGCGATCATATCGTAGAAACTTTTATTTTCTTGTTACGATGATTCTCCACTTCACTCTGAAATTCTTTGAACTTTTCAAATGTTCCAGACTTGTGTTTCATCAAGTAGATATACTCATATCTGCTCAAATCATCTGTGAAGATCAGAAAATAATGATACCTGTCGCGAGCCTCAATATTCATCGGACCACATACATCAGTATGTATGATTTCCAACAAATCTGTTGCTCGCTCCATTGTTCCGAAGAATAGCGTTTTAGTCATCTTTCCCATAAGGCATGGTTCGCAAGCATCAAGTGATTCATAATCAAGTGATTCCAAAATCCCATCAGCATGGAGTTTCTTCATGCGCTTTACACCAATATGACCTAAACGCCAGTGCTACAAATAAGTTGCACTATCATTATTAACTTTGCATCTTTTGGTTTCAATATTATGATTATGTGTATCACTACGATCGAGATCCAACGAACTATTTTCATTGGGTGTGTAACCATATAAGGTTTTATTCATGTAAACAGAACAACAATTTATTCTCTTACTTAAATGAATAACCGTATTACAATAAACATGATCAAATCATATTCATGCTCAACGCAAACACCAAATAACACTTATTTAGGTTCAACACTAATCCCGAAATTATAGGGAGTGTGCGATGATGATCATATCAATCTTGGAACCACTTCCAACACACATCGTCACTTCACCCTTAACTAGTCTCTGTTTATTTTGCAACTCCCATTTCGAGTTACTAATCTTAGCAACTGGACTAGTATCAAATACTGAGGGTTTGCTATAAACACTAGTAAAGTACACATCAATAACATGTATATCAAATATACTTATGTTCACTTTGCCATCCTTCTTATCCGCCAATCACTTGGGGTAGATCCGCTTCCAGTGACCAGTCCCTTTGCAGTAGAAGCACTTAGTCTCAGGCTTAGGACCAGACTTGGGCTTCTTCACTTGAGCAGCAACTTGCTTGCTGTTCTTCTTGAAGTTCCCCTTCTTCCCTCTGCCCTTTTCTTGAAACTAGTGATCTTGTCAACCATCAACACTTGATGTTTTTCTTGATTTCTACGTTCGTTGATTTCAGCATCACGAAGAGCTTGGGAGTTGTTTCCGTTATCCCTTTGCATATTATAGTTCATCACGAAGTTCTACTAACTTGGTGATGGTGACTAGAGAATTCTTTCAATCACTATCTTATCTGGAAGATTAACTCCCACTTGATTCAAGTGATTGTAGTACCCAGACAATCTAAGCACATGCTCACTAGTTGAGCGATTCTCCTCCATCTTTTAGCTATAGAACTTGTTGGAGATTTCATATCTCTCAACTCGGGTATTTGCTTGAAATATTAACTTCAACTCCTGGAACATCTCATATGGTCCATGACGTTCAAAACGTTTTTGAAGTCCCGATTCTAAGCCGTTAAGCATGGTGCACTTAAACTATCAAGTACTCATCATATTGAGCTAGCCAAACGTTCATAACGTCTGCATCTGCTCCTGCAATAGGTCTGTCACCTAGCGGTGCATCAAGGACATAATTCTTCTGTGCAGCAATGAGGATAAACCTCAGATCACGGATCCAATCCGCATCATTGCTACTAACATCTTTCAACACAATTTTCTCTAGGAACATATCAAAATAAGCATATGAAAGCAACAATGCGAGCTATTGATCTACAACATAGATATGCTAATACTACCAGGACTAAGTTCATGATAAATTAAAGTTCAATTAATCATATTACTTAAGAACTCCCACTTAGATAGACATCCCTCTAATCCTCTAAGTGATCACGTGATCCAAATCAACTAAACCATGTCCGATCATCACGTGAGATGGAGCAGTTTCATTGGTGAACATCACTATGTTGATCATATCTACTATATGATTCACGCTCGACCTTTCGGTCTCCGTGTTCCGAGGCCATATCTGTATATGCTTGGCTCGTCAAGTATAACCTGAGTATTCCGCGTGTGCAACTATTTTGCACCCGTTGTATTTGAACGTAGAGCCTATCACACCCGATCATCACGTGGTGTCTCAGCACGAAGAACTTTCGCAACGGTGCATACTCAAGGAGAACACTTCTTGATAATTAGTGAGAGATCATCTTATAATGCTACCGTCAATCAAAGCAAGATAAGATGCATAAAAAGATAAACATCACATGCAATCAATATAAGTGATATGATATGGCCATCATCATCTTGTGCTTGTGATCTCCATCTCTGAAGTACCGTCATGATTTCTATCGTCACCGGCATGACACCATGATCTCCATCATCTTGATCTATATCAATGTGTCGTCACATGGTTGTCTCGCCAACTATTGCTCTTGCAACTATTGCTATCGCATAGCGATAAAGTAAAGCAATTATTTGGCGCTTGCATCTTATGCAATAAAGAGACAACCATAAGGCTTTTGCCAGTTGCCGATAACTTTAACAAAACATGATCATCTCATACAACAACTTATATCTCATCACGTTTTGACCATATCACATCACAACATGCCCTGCAAAAACAAGTTAGACGTCCTCTACTTTGTTGTTGCAAGTTTTACGTGGCTGCTACGGGCTTAAGCAAGAACCAATATCACCTACGCATCAAAACCACAACGATAGTTTGTCAAATAGACTCCGTTTTAACCTTCGCAAGGACCGGGCGTAGCCACACTTGGTTCAACTAAAGTTGGAGAGACAGTCACCCGCAAGTCACCTTTCTGCAAAGCACGTCGGGGAAACCGGTCTCGCGTAAGCGTACGCGTAATGTCGGTCCGGGCCGCTTCATCCAACAATACCGCCGAACCAAAGTATGACATGCTGGTCGGCAGTATGACTTATATCGCCCACAACTCACTTGTGTTCTACTCGTGCATATAACATCAACACATAAAACTTAGGCTCGGATGCCACTGTTGGGGAACATAGTAATTTCAAAATTTTCCTACGCACATGCAAGATCATGGTGATGCATAGCAACGAGGGGAGAGTATGATCTACGTACCCTTGTAGATCGCAACGGAAGCATTGACACAACGTAGAGGAAGTAGTCTACGTCTTCTTCCCGATCCGACCGATCCAAGCACCGTTACTCCGGCACCTCCGAGTTCTTAGCACACGTACAGCTCGATGACGATCCCCGGGCTCCGATCCAGCAAAGCGTCGGGGAGGAGTTCTGTAAGCACGACGGCGTGGTGACGATCTTGATGTTCTACCGACGCAGGGCTTCGCCTAAGCACTACAACGATATGACCGAGGTGGAATATGGTGGCAGGGGGCACCGCACACGGCTAAGGAATGATCTCAATGATCAACTTGTGTGTCTAGAGGTGCCCCCTGCCTCCGTATATAAAGGAGCCAAGGGGGAGGGGTGCGGCCAGTCCTATGGAGGCGCAGGAGGAGTCCTACTCCTACCGGGAGTAGGACTCCCCCCCAATCCTATTCCAAATAGGACTCCCAAGGGGGAA